>NC_044503.1:1718316-1728316 GCF_902362185.1 Chanos chanos | reverse complement strand
GTAATGTTTTCCCCATGTTCACAGAGTGAAACGAACATAACACAGTGGATTATGAGAACAGTGAAATATGAGGACAGTTTTGTCCATGTCTGTAACCTACAAAATCAGTGATGTCTTTGTATGGAATAAAGCCACAGACAAAGACAGAGACTGAAGGAGAGATGCTAAAGCAGGGAGACAGTCAGAGATAAAATCCCAATAAAGACACGGGGAGTGCAGGTTACTATTCATCCCAGAGTGTCAGAGCTATCAGCAGAGAGAAAGCAAAAGAAAGAGAGAGAGAGAGAGAGAAAGAGAGAGGGAGAGAGAGAGAGATGAGAGTGCTTCTGATCCCCACAAGGTTGAGACAAGTCAGTATTTTTTTGAAATGTGTGAACTCATTAAATAATCACACTTAAAGGGCTTAATGAGTCATGAAAAAGTCTACAGATGTTTACAGGCCCTGTTATTCCTGTTCACATGAATGCACACACACACACACAGAGTCTACGTGTGAAAAAGAGAGTGAGCAAGAAGGAGACTGTGTATGAGTGTGTTTGTGTGTGTGTGTGTGTGTGTGTGCGTGTGCGTGTGCGTGTGCGACACACAGATCTGTAGGCTATGCTCTCCTTCTTTTGCGTGAATCAGACACAAGGGAAAACCCCAGTGCCACATCGATTGCGTTGCATAGAATCATTACAGCAAATGCGAATCGCCAGGATCTCTGTTCTCTGCCTGAGTTTACTCATCTGTCTGTCTCATTGTGATGTTAAAGCTAATTAGAGCCGCTCTCCTTTCAGGCGATGTGCCGCGTGTGGTGATAGGAATCCGTATCAAAGAGCCACACCGCCTACCGTGACAAGAACAGAGGAGATGTTCACCTTGGGTATATCCCACAATTCATCACTCCGTCTTGCTTTTGAAAAACACGTCCTTCTTCCTTATCTGCCCCCTGAGCGAGCGTTACAGCAGGAGGCGTGCATGGCTCCACGCACAGCTCCTCTCTTTATGGACTCCACAGGTCTTCAAATCCAACAGGGAGAAATGGAGGTGTGGACAGACGGAGAAGGAGCAGAATTCTCCTGCGTTTCACTCATGTCTATCGGATCAACGGCCTGACGACTCGGTTTCAAAAATCCTGTTCATTAGGCAGTATGTCTCTCAGTCTTAGGCTGAACCACTGAATCAACACGACTTTCTATTTATTTATTTATTTATTTATTTATTTATTTATTTATTTATTTATCTATCTATCTATTTCTTTCTTTCTTTATTTTTATTTATTTATTAAAACAAGGAGCTCTTGATGTTCTGAATGAGAAATTTATTCTTTGCCTCTCCCGCCTTCTCTCTAACGAGCCCAGAGACGGCGGCCGCCTGGTAATTGGATTTAAACACAAAGTTCAAACGGAGCCACAAAATAATTAGCGACTGAAATCCTGATGCAATCTTTCTGTTTGTTTTCGCTCTCTTTTCTCTGTCTTTAGCAGGCGATAAGACTGTGCAAGAACAAGGCAATATCTCCCCTCAGTATCATCTAAAAAAAAGAAAAGATAGAGAAAAGAAAAAAAGAAAACCCGGCGTAAGCCAACAGTCAGAGACAGTTTCTCAGAATTATAATCTCCTGCCTCAGATCCTTTTTTTTGTTCTTTTCATTTCGTTTCCCGTTTCCTTCGAAAGAGACTTGGCAGCATAGCTATTTTTCCACTTCTGTTTCAAACAAAACAAAACAAAAAAACACAGACACACATACACACACACACACACATGCCAATGAACTGGCTATGCTTCTATTATGTTTGACAGAGAGCAACCAGCTTTAAATCATCTGACCTCCCCCCCCAATCTGTATCCAGAGGCAGGTACCTCTCCCTCTCTCTCTCTCTCTCTCTCTCTCTCTCTCTCTCTCTCTCTCTCTGCTCCCTCGTTCGCTGTGATCCGGGGATGATGGCTGTCAGAGGAGCCTCAGTGGTGAGACAGCCTGCAGGACTCTGCCGAACACGGAGCTGATGTGACAGTTTTCACGGCATCTTCCAGGATCTGTCGGATTTTCAACTAATCTGAGGCCTTCTCTTTGTGCTAATGACATTTTGCAGAACAAAAAAGTCATTAATAAACCCATTCACACAATCTTTACAAAAGGTTGTTTAATAACCAATTAAAAAAGAAAAGAAAAAAAAAAGCGGAAAGACTCAGGACAGAAAGTAATTGTTCAAAAGGCCAGCGAAAGCACAAAAGACAACAAAAAAAACCTCCCTCCAAAACTTATCGCTAAACATGACTGAGAAGTAAAACTGACAGTAGACCCCATGGAGGGGTACCTAAATGATCCAGTGAAGCTGTACTTTAACGATTCTCTAATTTCCCCTCATATATGAGCTGAGGTTCACTCCCCATATGTTTCTCCCTCATTACATCTCTCCCTCTTTCATTTTATCCTCCACTTTTCGGGGCTGTAAATCACATGGATAAAGTTGTCCCCTCTTCTGTGGCAGGCCTTTCCTCTTAACACGCCTAAAATTAATACTTCACAAATGACCGTAAAAACAGGGGGAGAGAAAAGCACGGCCCTGGTTATAGAGTTGTGAATCATCTATAATTTAGTTCACTGTGTGACAGTAAAACTGAATGAAGAGGGGAAGAGAGAGAGAGAGAGAGAGAGAGAGAGAGAGGTTTTATTCCTCTGTAGAGCAATACTGCGGTTGAAATGGAAATCAGCCAGAAAATCTGCACCATTTGATATGTTAAGTGACTGAGAGAGAGAGAGAGACAGAGGGAGAGAGGGAGAGAGAGAGAGAGAGAGAGAGAGAGAGAGAGAGAGAGGGAGGGAGAGAGAGAGAGAGAGAGAGAGAGAGAGAGAGAGGGAAAGAGAAAGAGAGGTCATCTGGCTGCAGAGAGTGCTTTGAGCATCTTAAATAGTCAATTTATATATATACTTTTTCTGTACTCCTCACATATACTTCTTATGTCTACTCCTTATATATACTTTAAATATATGTATTCAAACTCTAATTAGCACATGGTTTGGTATTCTCCAGGACAGCAGTAACAGTGTGCTGGTGGGAGCTAACACTTCATTGTAACTATTTTAGTCACTGTACTACAATATACAAACCAGAATAAAACAGCTTAGCAAACCTCCAGTTTATTTTCTCCTCACTGTGTCCTCATAGAGGGTGGTGTGTCCACTGACTCAGATAACTCTGATTTTCAGATTTGACCAGTTGCTTTGTAAAATGGGAATTTATGACGGTTTGTTTATAACTTGGTCTCATAGACAAGTCTAGACTGCATGGACTTGCTTTCAGCTATTCAGAAAAGGCTAATGTTAGCATCCAGAGACTTAGCCACCATAGCCAGTGGAATGTACCAAATCTCTATAAAGTCTATAAAGTTGTTTTAAAGGAAGAGCACAGTTGTGAAAAAGTAAAGGACTAGCAGAATTGACACAGAGCCAGGCGAACAGGGAAGCGGGGGTATGATAAGGGCACTGCTGGGCCAGTGTTAAGGAACTTAACACCACTGACTGTGGATTTGATCCCTTTTCCTTACATATCACTGTACAACAAACTCAACCCCAAGACTCAAACGGGTGTGACTGCTGACATAAGCAGCTGTGGATCAGAGAATCAGGTAGATGACAGAGGGATTACATATGTAACTCTTTCACTGTTACATCTGTATCTCTGTCAGCGTTACATTTGTATCTCTGTCACAGTTACATTTGTATCTCTGTCACTGTTACATTTGTATCTCTGTCACAGTTATATTTGTATGTCTGTCACTGTTACATTTGTATGTCTGTCACAGTTACATTTGTATGTCTGTCACTGTTACATTTGTATGTCTGTCACTGTTACATTTGTCTGTCTGTCATTGTTACATTTGTATGTCTGTCACTGTTACATTTGTACGTCTGTCAGCATTACATTTGTATGTCTGTCACTGTTACATTTGTATGTCTGTAACCGTTACATTTGTATGTCTGTCACTGTTACATTTGTATGTCTGTCACTGTTACATTTGTCTGTCTGTCATTGTTACATTTGTATGTCTGTCACTGTTACATTTGTATGTCTGTAACCGTTACATTTGTATGTCTGTCATTGTTACATTTGTATGTCTGTCACTGTTACATTTGTATCTCTGTCATTGTTACATTTGTATGAGTGGTTTGGGTTGTGGTGATGTTTGGATTGAGTAGCTGAGTGAGTGGTTTGGGTTGAGGAGATGTTTGGATTCAGTAGGTGAGCAAGTGGTTTGGGTTGAAGAGATGTTTGGATTCAGTAGGTGAGCAAGTGGTTTGGGTTGAGGAGATGTTTGGATTCAGTAGGTGAGTGAGTGGTTTGGGTTGTGGAGATGTTTGGATTCAGTAGGTGAGCAAGTGGTTTGGGTTGTGGAGATGTTTGGATTCAGTAGCTGAGTGAGTGGTTTGGGTTGAAGAGATGTTTGGATTCAGTAGGTGAGCAAGTGGTTTGGGTTGAAGAGATGTTTGGATTCAGTAGGTGAGCAAGTGGTTTGGGTTGAGGAGATGTTTGGATTCAGTAGGTGAGTGAGTGGTTTGGGTTGTGGAGATGTTTGGATTCAGTAGGTGAGCAAGTGGTTTGGGTTGTGGAGATGTTTGGATTCAGTAGCTGAGTGAGTGGTTTGGGTTGAAGAGATGTTTGGATTCAGTAGGTGAGCAAGTGGTTTGGGTTGTGGAGATGTTTGGATTCAGTAGCTGAGTGAGTGGTTTGGGTTGTGGAGATGTTTGGATTCAGTAGGTGAGCAAGTGGTTTGGGTTGTGGAGATGTTTGGATTCAGTAGCTGAGTGAGTGGTTTGGGTTGTGGAGATGTTTGGATTCAGTAGCTGAGTGAGTGGTTTGGGTTGTGGAGATGTTTGGATTGAGTAGCTGAGTGAGTGGTTTGGGTTGAGGAGATGTTTGGATTCAGTAGCTGAGTGAGTGGTTTGGGTTGAAGAGATGTTTGGATTCAGTAGCTGAGTGAGTGGTTTGGGTTGAAGAGATGTTTGGATTGAGTAGCTGAGTGAGTGGTTTGGGTTGTGGAGATGTTTGGATTCAGTAGCTGAGTGAGTGGTTTGGGTTGTGGAGATGTTTGGATTCAGTAGCTGAGTGAGTGGTTTGGGTTGAAGAGATGTTTGGATTCAGTAGCTGAGTGAGTGGTTTGGGTTGAAGAGATGTTTGGATTGAGTAGCTGAGTGAGTGGTTTGGGTTGTGGAGATGTTTGGATTCAGTAGCTGAGTGAGTGGTTTGGGTTGTGGAGATGTTTGGATTGAGTAGCTGAGTGAGTGGTTTGGGTTGTGGAGATGTTTGGACACCGTGCTGGAGTGAGAGGCTGAGTGGTGTTGGTTGTCCTCTATCTGTGAAGCCTTCATCTGCATTCCCTGCTCAGAGAGATGAAATCTGAGCAGTGGCAGTCTTAACGCTGATCAAAATGCCAACATTATGAGACCCCAAACGGCAGACTGGAGCAGGTCAGATTAATTCCTCTCAACCTCTCACCCCACTCAATCTTCTCTTATTGCCTCATCAGACAAGCCCTTCAGAAAATTATTAATAAAACCACACACACACGCGTGCGCACACACACACACACACACACCCACACATTTTTATAAATATTAAAACCTGCCTCATCCTCAGGTATCTTCATGACCTTGTGTGGGGACCTTGAAATGAACAGAATTGTTGGATGGCTCATTTTGATCTTGGAGAGAGAGAGAGAGAGAGAGAGAGGTTTTATTCCTCTGTAGAGAGAATGTGTGTGCTGATTTGGGTCTTTGTCCTCTCCTGTAATTGCTAATGGTGCTCGAGGAAGGAAAGCTAATGTAAAGGCCAACATCTTCATCAAAGTTCTCATCAGGTAGAGAGATCCCCTCCCTGTGTAGGCTGGAGACACAGTGTTACTGATTACACTGGAAACAGAGCTTGACTTGACCGTTACTTTGCTTTACTGCTGCTCCCAACTAAAGTCCCTGCTCCTAACTAAAGTCCCTGCTCCTAAGCAAAGTCCCTGCTCCTAACCAAAGTCCCTGCTCCTAACTAAAGTCCCTGCTCCTAACTAAAGTCCCTGCTCCAAACTAAAGTCCCTGCTCCAAACTAAAGTCCCTGCTCCAAACTAAAGTCCCTGCTCGTAACTAAAGTCCCTGCTCCAAACTAAAGTCCCTGCTCGTAACTAAAGTCCCTGCTCCAAACTAAAGTCCCTGCTCCAAACTAAAGTCCCTGCTCCAAACTAAAGTCCCTGCTCCTAACTAAAGTCCCTGCTCCTAACTAAAGTCCCTGCTCCTAACTAAAGTCCCTGCTCCAAACTAAAGTCTCTGCTCCAAACTAAAGTCCCTGCTCCTAACTAAAGTCCCTGCTCCTAACTAAAGTCCCTGCTCCAAACTAAAGTCCCTGCTCCAAACTAAAGTCCCTGCTCCAAACTAAAGTCCCTGCTCGTAACTAAAGTCCCTGATCCAAACTAAAGTCCCTGCTCGTAACTAAAGTCCCTGCTCCAAACTAAAGTCCCTGCTCCAAACTAAAGTCTCTGCTCCAAACTAAAGTCTCTGCTCCTAGGTTTCTGCTGGGATTCCAGGATGGATGTCATGGCCAAACAGAGCGACGCATAGGGGTTGTGACGTCACAGCTGAAGCTACGGAGCCCTTAAATGAGAACCAGCAGAAGATTTAGACTCTGTACCATTTTGTGCCTGCTGTCATTCTGCCAAAGCGTCCATCTTAGTGATGCCTCACCATTTGTTTGGTTCCTGTCTGCTGTATTCTGCTGCTTCATTTACAATGTCACAGCTCTGTGCAGTTTAGACCTGACTTAACTCACCAGCTAATGATCAACCCCTGAATAGGCTGAATCAGGTGTGCTACAGCAGGAAGACTCCTGAGATACACATAGCCTCCTGGAGCAGGACAGGGGAAAAATTGTCAGTCTCTGCTTGCAATCAAGTAGGCCAAAGACAGAGACTGAGAGAGAGAGAGCGTTGTGGTGATTGGGTGATGGTAATGTGTAGTTGTGATTGGACAATAGAGATGTGTTGTTGTGATTGGATGATAGAGATGTGTTGTTATGATTGGATGGTGATGATGTACAGTGGTGATTGGATGGTGATGTGTTGTTGTGATTGGTAGGTGGTAATGTGTTGTTGTGATTGGTTGGTGGTAATGTGTAGTTGTGATTGGTTGGTGGTGATGTGCCGCTGTGATTGGTTGGTGGTGACATGTAGTCATGATTGTTTGGTGGTAATGTGTTGTTGTAATTGGTTGGTGGTGATGTGTTGTTGTGATTGTTTGGTGGTGATGTGTTGTTGTGATTGGTTGGTGGTAATGTGTTGTCGTGATTGGTTGGTGATAATGTGTTGTTGTGATTGGTTGGTGGTGATGTGCTGCTGTGATTGGTTGGTGATAATGTGTTTGGGGCTCTAACCCAACACATGGCTGCAGTGTCAGAAGTCTGGCTTGACTGAATGCACAGTTATCACTCAACATCTACCATCTCATTACGGAGGAGAGAGAGAGAGAGAGAGAGAGAGAGAGAGAGAGAGAGAGAGAGAAGCCTGAGAGAGACAGAGGGCAAAGAGGAGAGAGGGAGAAAGATCAGGGGAGAATGGTCCAATGGAAAAAGAAAGAATGCAGTAGATGGAAATTTAGAAAGGGGGTGAGAGACAGAGAGAGGGAGAGAGGGAGAGAGAGATGGGGCACTGAGAGAGGAACAGAGATAGAGACAAGGATAGAGAGAAATAGAGAGATAGGGAGAGAGATGGACAGCCCCACAGTAAACACTGCCAACTGGCATTAACCAGAAAAAATCCTCTCCATCACTCCTATTCATCCGGGGTCAGAACACACAAAGATACAGTTGCATGCTTTCACGCGCACACACACACACGCGCGCGCACACACACACACACACACATATGCACACATATATGCACTCACTCAGACACACACACACACACACACACACACACACACACACACACACACCACAGAGTGTGTAACTGTCATCTGTGTTCCTTTTGGACATTCATCAACATGTCGACACTGAGTGGAAAATATTCTAGTAAATTCCATCAACAATAATACGGCTCAGCTCCAGATTCTGAGCTAGCAGAGGTAACGATGTAATCTGGATACAGAAGAAGCCGCCAATCATGAATAAGGATATGTTTTTCCACCTAAACACCCCCCACCCCCCCGATCCAGCACACCTTCTGTTAAGAGTCAAACACCAGAATACCACTTAATTATCCTGTACAGACAAGTCTTTCTCGCTATCTCTCCCTTTCGCTCTCTCTCTTTCTGTCTCTCTCTGTCCCTGTCTCTCCTCTCTCTCTCTCTCTCTCTGTCTTTCTGTCTCTCTCTCTCTCTTTCTGTCTCTCTGTCCCTGTCTCTCCTCTCTCTGTCTCTCTCTCTGTCTTTCTGTCTCTCTCTCTCTCTGCGGCGCCTGTCTGGTCTGGGGGAGAGAAGAGGGGAGTTTTGTTGCAGTGAGACCAGAGACTCTCAGTATTTTCCTCTCTGATGAATGCCACGCTGTCAGACTCACCAACTGTTCTGTCTCCTTACAGGGCCCTCCTGATCTTTACTGATGCCCAAAATGGGCCCAATTCATTCCCATTAATGTTCCCTCAATCCCACACTTCCCAGCTGCAGTTTGTGCGTTTTTGAGTGTGTGTGTGTGTGTGTGTGTGTGTGTGCGTGTATGCATGTGTGTGTGCGTGTGTGTCCGCAGGGCGGGTGAGAGTGTAAAGAAAAACAGTGTGTGAGTAATATAACTACAGATAAATGAAAACCAGGGGTGGACAGTAACGAAGTACATTTACTTGAGTACTGTACTTAAGTACATTTTTTGAGTATCTGTACTTTTCTTGAGTGTTATTTTTTTTTTGTAAACTTATGACTTTTACTCCACTACATTTGAAATACAAATATTGTACTTTTCACTCCACTACATTTCTATGAAGGTTCTCGTTACTCGTTACTTTAACGCATAGCTTTGAAGTCAGCGGACGAATTTTCTTTTCTAAAATGCGATAGGCCATATTGTGTTCATCACAGGGGGAAAACCCATCACAGTAAACTACTCCAATGCTGTCAGTCAAGTGCGTGCTGCATTTTTTTTTAACTGAACTTGCCGGTTTTACTGATGGCTACTACAATGGAAGATAAAGATGATAAAGATAAAGGTTCCTCACCAGAGCAGCCATGGCCATATCTTAAGTCCATGTCTGAGATTTTTGAAATCAACTGGTTTCCAAGCTAATTGCTTCCCGTATGCGTTCGCATGCTGTGTTCGCGTAACACTTACAATCATTTGCCACAGTAGATATGAGATGTGACTTGAAAACTGCGATTTATATGTTTGTGGATGCGTGACGAATCTGGTGACAGAGGCAGACCACAATTTCTACTGTTAACACAGTGTGTGAACACATACGGAAACCAGTTGGCTTGAAAACCATTTCCGGGTCCTGTGTGAATCCACTGCTGACGCATACTAATAGTTAGCTAGCGAAAATGCCGAGTTAACGTTACTGACAAAAATCCTTTCAGAAATATATGTTTTAATCTTGTCAGGTAATATCTGTAAGGTCAGGTAATATCTTTAAGGTCAGCGGATTCACAAAGGACCCGGTCCCAATAAGACGAGGGGGGCGGGAATCAAGCGGTGACGATGGTCATCCAGCTGTTTCACATTTCAGACAATGCTATGTAGTAGAAGTAAAATAACCTAGCCCACAACATTATGACATGTTTGTCCTTTTAAGGCCAATCTGAGTTAACCTAGTGCCTGTTTAACTGAAGCTATACACTGTCTTTTATAGAGGAAGCATTTGGTTCAACTGTGTTTCTATAGGCTTTGTAGCATATTCCACAAGCTTTTTATTCTACAGGTTCTACAAGTAAGTCAGTGCATTCAGTAGGTTGTTTCAGAGTCATTAGACTCTGTAAATGCATTGGTGCAACAATACAACAATGCGATGACATTAAAAAGAAAATGTACTTTTGAATACTTAAGTATTTTTAAAAGCA
>NC_044503.1:1703316-1705816 GCF_902362185.1 Chanos chanos | reverse complement strand
GGACCCTCAGAATCGCTCGAGCGTTGAGATGGCTCCAACAAAATCAAATCCGTTTATAAAAAAAACAAAAAACCTCACACTATTTGAAAATGTCATTGCAAGTCCATAGTCCACGCTGATATTTCTGTTTCGAAAAAATGTGTTTTGAAACAAAAACACTTGAAGCCTAATTTAAAAAGAAGGCAGCCTAATTAAAATATATCAACAATGAGATAAAAATTAATAATATTTCCAGAATTAATAACTTCAAATCTACTTAATACAAATGACGAGAAGAGAGGTACAACTTCGGTTTAAAAAAGCGCCTAACAGAACTTACAGGGACAACCACATTCACGAATTAAAATTTCATGTCTGTAAAATCCAATATCTAGACTGAAAAGTGCATATCGACAGCTATGTTCTTTGTCCTCCTCCGAAACAGATATTTTTTTAACAGAGCTATTGTAAAGCAGACAGGCTAAACACAGAGCTTCTTGTTCTGACGCTGTGAAATGCTTGATACCGAGAGCGATGCGCCGCGACATCCGACTTCATCTCCCTAATGTGCCGAACATCAATAATTTAAAACAATAATATAATCTCGCATTCACCTTGCGGAGAGATAACGGGCGCTGGCGCCTCCGAGTCCTCAGGAATGTGACGAAGCCTCGCGCTGTCTGTTTGATCCTGCTCCTCTCAGGTGTTCGGTTAAAACTGCTCGCTCGTCACCTCTGACGAAGTGAAACCTTTAAAACATAAACCCCCTTCCAAAAAAGAATGTTGTGGATTTCGAAAAACAGGCAACGTCTTCTTCTGTCAGACTAAATGCATTTTAAAAACACACAACCACACACTCACTTAAAAAAAAAAACGTATCTGTCGAAACGCAAGTAACTGCGCCTAACGTTCTTCTAGTGGAAAGATCCTCTCGCTAGAGGAGAGCTGAAAGCAAAGCTCTCTCTCTGTCTCTCTCTTCCCAGCTATCTCAGCGATACTGAACAAAGGCACACAGTCGCCAGATTCCCCTCTATTCAAACGAGCCAGGTCCACGGAGAGGGGCCGGTGCCGCGTGCCTGTGGGCGTATGGAAAGTGGGGAGTTTTTTCGCTGTAGGGCGGGTATGGCGGAGGGGAGGGGGGGGGGGTTTGCTGGATACCGGGTTTTGCTGGGTGATTTAATTCTGCTTAACAGCCCAATCGGGCTCGTATCTTCATGACATTTCGCCTTTAAAGTGCATCTTAAAAAGTGGATTCAGGTCGCTTTTACACATACGTTAACTTCAACAGTGTCAACAAAGTTACGAAGCGAGGTGGTTTGCACGGATATTGAGGACAGAGTGATACATTGCCTTCATGTGAAAACAATATCTTTATAGTAATAAAAAATATTGCGGTAATTTATATGCGCCACTAAATATTTATAAACAACTGGCAAAGACAGCCTGCGAGTCAGACAAGCTTATTAATTCCCTCGTTAACCGTTACTATCAGTGTATTAATACATCAAAAGAAAAAAACCCCAAAAAGACAACTGGACTACAGTCCATTCTCCAAACGTGTCATCTTTACGTCCTCTTACAGGAATAATTTCTATTGCTATGATGGTCAACTAATTTTATGGATTTATCCAAGAAAATGTTTAATAATGTCATGTTAAGTCTACACTATTCACACAATAGCCCAGCAGATATTAAATATTCACCAGCGGGGAACGTTATACGAAACTACAAATACGCAACATTTCGCATGTCTCTGAATAATCTATTCTTTTGTAAATATCACATGTTTATTCTACACAGGTTACACACATCATAAAGAGTGGGTCTTGCCACGTTTATCTTTAAAGAAACCGTTTGAACACATCAGATCCCGTAACAGAAACCTCCTCAAAATAACCGACCTGCCTCGCGCTTCACGGCGGAATAATGACCTCCCTGGGGACCGCGCGAGCCAGTTCAGAGGAGCACTGTGATGTGGCCGACTGACATACATTTCAAATGACACACAATAGCCTGCGCATTCAGCTCCGGGGACGTCTACTCTCCGTCACAATCATTAGAAAGGCCTGTCTGCGCTGAGCTGAATAAAGCATGTCTCAAGCCTCCGTAACCAAAACGCTTTTGGCGCTGTCCAAGGTACTGAATCTCACATGCAGCGTTTCTTTCACTGGCTACGGAATATTGGCGTATAGACATCCCAATGCATTATTAATACTAATTAGGGGGCGTTTAATTACATACAGAGGATAATTAAATTAAGAAGGGGTTATTATTAAAGGCTTTAAAACCCTACCCCCATAAGTGAAGGGAAAGATAAGGGTATTGTATTTCTTGGAGCTGTGGGAGGGGATTTAGGCATTATAGTAAGCATTGCCTCCTCCCCCCCCCCCCCCCCCACACCAATATGCATAGAACAGCAACAAAAATTACTGAAAACAGAAAGACTACTAAGGGCAGCACATTGGTTACAGTCAACACCACCTCATTAAGAACGGTGGGCGTGTACACACACATTCACACA
>NC_044503.1:1598316-1698316 GCF_902362185.1 Chanos chanos | reverse complement strand
ACACTGAGACAACAAGCACCAGATTCCTTAATCAGTGTGTGTGTGTGTGTGTGTGTGTGTGTGTGTCCTGGGTCAAAGAAGACACATTGAGGCAGACCTGACAGTGTGTCATCTAAGATCAACTCTGTCACCCCCCCTCTCTCTCGCCCGCTGTCAAACACACAAACACACACACACACGCACGCACGCACACATGCACACCCACATACACACGCACACACAAACACACACAGGCGCGCGGATGAGCGCGTGCGATTAGATTGACAGCGGTGACCATTTGTCAAAACTCACAATTCTAACAGACCATCACAACCACTCCTCGCCAACAGCCTTCAACGCTACCCTGGTCGAGCAGGCGCGATTTTTCTCCATCCGAATTTTTCTCTCTCTCTCTCTCTTTCTCTCTCTCTCTCTTTCTCACAGGGACAAAATCCATGCTCAGGGTTCAATTATAACTCCTTCGTCAACACGCAATCATACCTGACAGCATTAACAAGGCTGAAAATAGCATTTTTTTATGGAGAAACCAAAGAATGGTGCATGCTAAGCATTAGTAGCCTCTACTTTGGACCCTCAGAATCGCTCGAGCGTTGAGATGGCTCCAACAAAATCAAATCCGTTTATAAAAAAAACAAAAAACCTCACACTATTTGAAAATGTCATTGCAAGTCCATAGTCCACGCTGATATTTCTGTTTCGAAAAAATGTGTTTTGAAACAAAAACACTTGAAGCCTAATTTAAAAAAGAAGGCAGCCTAATTAAAATATATCAACAATGAGATAAAAATTAATAATATTTCCAGAATTAATAACTTCAAATCTACTTAATACAAATGACGAGAAGAGAGGTACAACTTCGGTTTAAAAAAGCGCCTAACAGAACTTACAGGGACAACCACATTCACGAATTAAAATTTCATGTCTGTAAAATCCAATATCTAGACTGAAAAGTGCATATCGACAGCTATGTTCTTTGTCCTCCTCCGAAACAGATATTTTTTTAACAGAGCTATTGTAAAGCAGACAGGCTAAACACAGAGCTTCTTGTTCTGACGCTGTGAAATGCTTGATACCGAGAGCGATGCGCCGCGACATCCGACTTCATCTCCCTAATGTGCCGAACATCAATAATTTAAAACAATAATATAATCTCGCATTCACCTTGCGGAGAGATAACGGGCGCTGGCGCCTCCGAGTCCTCAGGAATGTGACGAAGCCTCGCGCTGTCTGTTTGATCCTGCTCCTCTCAGGTGTTCGGTTAAAACTGCTCGCTCGTCACCTCTGACGAAGTGAAACCTTTAAAACATAAACCCCCTTCCAAAAAAGAATGTTGTGGATTTCGAAAAACAGGCAACGTCTTCTTCTGTCAGACTAAATGCATTTTAAAAACACACAACCACACACTCACTTAAAAAAAAAACGTATCTGTCGAAACGCAAGTAACTGCGCCTAACGTTCTTCTAGTGGAAAGATCCTCTCGCTAGAGGAGAGCTGAAAGCAAAGCTCTCTCTCTGTCTCTCTCTTCCCAGCTATCTCAGCGATACTGAACAAAGGCACACAGTCGCCAGATTCCCCTCTATTCAAACGAGCCAGGTCCACGGAGAGGGGCCGGTGCCGCGTGCCTGTGGGCGTATGGAAAGTGGGGAGTTTTTTCGCTGTAGGGCGGGTATGGCGGAGGGGAGGGGGGGGGGGGTTTGCTGGATACCGGGTTTTGCTGGGTGATTTAATTCTGCTTAACAGCCCAATCGGGCTCGTATCTTCATGACATTTCGCCTTTAAAGTGCATCTTAAAAAGTGGATTCAGGTCGCTTTTACACATACGTTAACTTCAACAGTGTCAACAAAGTTACGAAGCGAGGTGGTTTGCACGGATATTGAGGACAGAGTGATACATTGCCTTCATGTGAAAACAATATCTTTATAGTAATAAAAAATATTGCGGTAATTTATATGCGCCACTAAATATTTATAAACAACTGGCAAAGACAGCCTGCGAGTCAGACAAGCTTATTAATTCCCTCGTTAACCGTTACTATCAGTGTATTAATACATCAAAAGAAAAAAACCCCAAAAAGACAACTGGACTACAGTCCATTCTCCAAACGTGTCATCTTTACGTCCTCTTACAGGAATAATTTCTATTGCTATGATGGTCAACTAATTTTATGGATTTATCCAAGAAAATGTTTAATAATGTCATGTTAAGTCTACACTATTCACACAATAGCCCAGCAGATATTAAATATTCACCAGCGGGGAACGTTATACGAAACTACAAATACGCAACATTTCGCATGTCTCTGAATAATCTATTCTTTTGTAAATATCACATGTTTATTCTACACAGGTTACACACATCATAAAGAGTGGGTCTTGCCACGTTTATCTTTAAAGAAACCGTTTGAACACATCAGATCCCGTAACAGAAACCTCCTCAAAATAACCGACCTGCCTCGCGCTTCACGGCGGAATAATGACCTCCCTGGGGACCGCGCGAGCCAGTTCAGAGGAGCACTGTGATGTGGCCGACTGACATACATTTCAAATGACACACAATAGCCTGCGCATTCAGCTCCGGGGACGTCTACTCTCCGTCACAATCATTAGAAAGGCCTGTCTGCGCTGAGCTGAATAAAGCATGTCTCAAGCCTCCGTAACCAAAACGCTTTTGGCGCTGTCCAAGGTACTGAATCTCACATGCAGCGTTTCTTTCACTGGCTACGGAATATTGGCGTATAGACATCCCAATGCATTATTAATACTAATTAGGGGGCGTTTAATTACATACAGAGGATAATTAAATTAAGAAGGGGTTATTATTAAAGGCTTTAAAACCCTACCCCCATAAGTGAAGGGAAAGATAAGGGTATTGTATTTCTTGGAGCTGTGGGAGGGGATTTAGGCATTATAGTAAGCATTGCCTCCTCCCCCCCCCCCCCCCCACACCAATATGCATAGAACAGCAACAAAAATTACTGAAAACAGAAAGACTACTAAGGGCAGCACATTGGTTACAGTCAACACCACCTCATTAAGAACGGTGGGCGTGTACACACACATTCACACACACACACACACACACACCCACACACACACCCACACACACACACGCACGCACGCACGCACATGCACGTACACACACCCACACCCACACATGCACCCACACACACACACACACACACACACGCAGACACACACACGCACGCACACACACACACACACACACGCACGCACATGCACCCACACATGCACGCACATGCACCCACACACACACACACACACACGCATGTGCACACACACGCACGCACGCACGCACATGCACACACACACACACACACACGCTGACACACACACCCACACCCACACACGCACATGCACCCACACACACACACACACACACACACGCACTGAGCAAGTCTTCCTGCAACTAGGGGCCCCTGTCAGGTTTCATTATGCACAGCCTTATACAAACAGAACCTTTAAATCAATTACTCAGAACAATAACACACTGACCAATAGCAGCGCGGCTCTACGTCCTTCACAAAGGAGTCAGTGCAAACGCAAGACAAGCAGATGCACAGTCAATGAGAACTGAATCCAACATCATGTCCCTACAAAGATTTCTGCTCTTTAAAATTATTCACCTTCAATACGCCTGTTTTTTTTTTTTGTTTTTAATGCTGATTCAGATAATCAGAGGAAACGCGCAATGAAATATCTCCCAAAGGCAAAACGAGACATATCAAAATTCAGAAAAACACAGACTGTGGCGTTTTTTAAAAATAACTTCAGTCCAGTAGGGAAGATTCTTTCTTTTCATGTGCATAAGAAATATTGATGACAACTGCAATCAAAAGGAAGATCTCAGTGAAGAGCGAGAAACCTACAGCCCTCTGTGGAAAGATCTGAAACACATCTGCAGATCTGAAACACATGTAGTGAACACTCTGGTATTAGCACTGGGTAAGGCTGTGAGACGACCCATCACATACTGTCAACAGTGTTGCAGAATTGTGTGTGTGTGTGTGTGTGTGTGTGCGCGCGTGTGTGTGCTTGTGTGCCTGTGTGTGTGTGAGTATGACACACACACACGCACATGTGTGTGTTTGTGCAGGAGCTGTGAGTGTGTGTGCGTGTGTGTGTGTGTGTGCGTGTGTGTGTGTGTGTGTGTGTGTGTGTGCGTGCGCGTGTGTGTGTGTGCCTTGGTAAACAGAGACTCAGCGGAGGACTTCCCTGATGGACTGCAATCTATACATTTCCCTTAAATCCATTTATCCACTGTCAGTAACCCAAACACACACACACTCACACACACACATACACACACACACACACACACACACACAAACACCTTGCCTGAGCTGGGGGGGGGGGGGGGGGGGGGGGGGTTGGCGCTGGTCCAACCGGCAATACTCATTGACCCAGAAACAACTGACACAGGCACTTAAAGGCAATGGCCCTTAGGTGTGTGTGTGTGTGCGCGCGCGTGTGTGTGTGTGTAAGGACCACCCCAACACGGTCATCCCAGCTGAAAATTGGGTGGAAATGTGTGGATGGGGAGGGGGCAAAGCCAGGGTAATGATGCCCGTTTGGGGGCTCTGTAAAAGGCTTTATGGGAGCTGTGTTGGGGGGTTAGAACCACAGAGGGGCGTGGAAAAGCAGAGAGTCAGCAGCTGCTTTAAATGAGGAGGAAACGAGAGGCGTTCAGGTGACAGCCCAGCTGATCCATAATTGATGCAGGTTGAAAACGCAGAGAGGGCGGATGACTCAGGATAAACGACAAAGAGGAAACAAAAGAGAGAGAGAGAGAGAGAGAGAGAAGTAGGGAGAGAGAGAGAGACAGAGAGAGAGAAATAGGGAGAGAGAGAGAGACAGAGAGAGAGAAACAGGGAGAGAAAGAGAGAGAGAAATAGGGAGAGAGAGAGAGAGAGAAATAGGGAGGGAGAGAGAGGGAGAGAGAGGGAGGGAGAGAGAGAGAGAGAGAGAGAGGGAGGGAGAGAGAGAGACTCCATACAAAAGCTTTTATCATACTGTGGTGTTTATGTGGGTTTCTTTGGTAAGGAGAGTGATCATCTCTTGTGTCAGAATAAATAAGAGATGCATTCACACATAGCTCTACTCCACACATACCCTCCACACTCCAGTGTCGTCACACAGACAGACTACAGCACACACAACATGTTCAGACAAAACGGGTCCAATTCACTCTGCAGTTCACCGAGCTGTCCCCCAAACCTTGCACTGTGGGAGGGTGTCGACGTCTGTGTGAGTAGAAATATGGAAGGACAGTGTGAGAGAAATACCTTCCCAATAATAGTGCAAAACCAATATGTCACTAAAACAATATGTGTTCACAGAACATTATTACGTGGTTATGACTAGGGGCAGTTGGAATAGGGCCGTCCCAAACAGGTAATCAGCACGCGCACACACACACACACACACACACACACACGCACACACGCACACACACACACGCACACACACACGCACACACACACACATACACACACACATACACACACACACACACACATACACAGTGAGTCAACGCTGTCTGTGACTGGACATGCCAAGGTAAAATCCAAGAGGAGATTAAACAAAGCAAAACAAAACAAGAAAAAACAAACAAGCAAACAAATAAATAAACAAACAAGAAGGAACAGGAACACAAAGTGGGACTTGCTATAAGAGAACTCCCCTATGATGTGGAAGAACCCCCCCCCCCCCCCCCACCATGCTTCAGTCAGTCTAATCCTTCATGTCCACTCAAAACTAAGAGCTGACAGACGGTAAGAACATTGTCACAGTTCTTCAATCTATCTTCACATGAAAAAAAAAACAACAGCAGTATTACACTGTGTACTGTAGGAGATGACAGAGTAAAATACTGTAAACACGTACAGTAGTTGTAATATTAGAAATACAGTAGCTTTGGGTAGGCGGAGGTTTGGACAGAAATCATGTCCATATTGTGTTGACTATTTACTCATTCTTCAGCTAAGA
Source organism: Chanos chanos (assembly GCF_902362185.1). Lineage (NCBI taxonomy): Eukaryota > Metazoa > Chordata > Actinopteri > Gonorynchiformes > Chanidae > Chanos > Chanos chanos. The sequence continues at coordinate 1,692,310 of NC_044503.1, read as the reverse complement.
GAAAAGCAATACTAGGGAGCAGAGAAAGACAATGTTTCAACTCCCCCAAACAAAAACAAAGCTCTTATAATATATTCAACCACCATCCTCCCACAAGCAGCCACAATTTTTAAAATAAACAAACAACAAATGGCTCACATCCCCAGCGCACTCTTGGCTCACATCTTGCCAAAAGCTTGTTTCCTCTCACAGGCCAATTCATTAATGAGGACTGACTGGTATGGAAAGCTTTGGCAGAGAGAGACAGAGTGAACTCGAGAGGGAGAGAGAGAGAGAGAGAGAGAAGGAGAGAGAGAGAGGGGGAGAGAGAGAGACAGGGAGAGAGAGAGAAGAGTTATTGCGGGACACTTTAGAAGCATCATAAATGAAGAACAGGACATGCTTCAAAGATTCTTGAGGAGATCAGACACTGCAGCAGCAGCCAAAATTTGATTTAAATGAAGCTAAACATTTCTTTGGCTGTAATGAGAAGGTTACAGAGCTTCCTCTAGGACATCTCTGCCCTCTCTTTGATTGTATTCTCCTAACCATAAAAACGATCTTTATTTTTACTCTTACGAGAAGCAGAAAAAAGATAAACAACCACAAATCAACTCTTAAAGAGGACCCTTAAAGGGGGAGAAAAAATCTCCAATGATCTTTAGGACTTCCAGATTGTCCTTTTGTAGTTTGGAAGTTTGGAAAGGTTTCTCAGCAGAAAAAAGAAAAATTCCCAGTGGAACCTCTGTAGAACGCCTTTTTAATAACGCGGTTTCACAGGCTCAGGTCCAACAGACACTTACTCCTGAGGATGGAGGAGGCCCTGGAGCCGCACGAAAACTCCGCTCAGGACCGAGGCCGTCAGACTGAGGAGGCGTAACTGACAGGACCTACTCGAGCTCACGCTGTAAAACTCGTTTCCGTGCCGTTGCCGCAGGCACCGGCGATGTCAGGATCAAAGGCTGTCCTTGGGCTGGCCGGCGTTCACACACGCTGACAGCCAGAGCCGCGTTTCATTGGCCGTCAGCGGTAAAAACATCCAAGAGCCTTTTCTTCTTTTTCCTCTTCTTCTTCTTCCTCTTCTTCCTCCTGTACTTCAGCTGTCCAGCATAGCAGGTGGTGAGGAAATTTTGTGATACACTCTGCGAGTTTGATTCAGCCCTTCTGGCTACATGGAGTTCATTGTTGTATGTAATTTCTCTCCCAGAGGTGGTCTGTGCCCACAGTGGCTTCACTGGACACCCACACACACACACACACACACACACACACACACACACACACAACAGCCATTTCCAATTTTTTGCAAGAAAAAGGCATTACGAACTTTGACACACCGTCAAGCGGATTTTTTTTCTTTGAAGTACAAGCATATGTGTCAACCTACTGTTACCCAGGACTGATGGTAGAGCCAGGGTTAGACTTCTGGCTTTGCTAATTACAGACATTCATAGATGAATAAACAGTGTCTCACTGCCAACAAATACATCTGAAATGCTTTCCCTGAAAAATGCTTTGAGTATCATATTCAGATAAAGTAGGACAATGTCTCTCAATATTCTCTTTGACATAGAGAATATGGGGAAAGTCTTTTTGTAAGTGTTGTAAAAATCAAAATTAAAAACAAACTATCCTTAGGATGTAATCAGTGAAAGAGAAAACACAAATCCACCACAGCGATGTACTGGGCTGGCGTACTGGGCTGACGGGGAGCAGTCCAGAATGAGCCGGAACAGTTTTGTGAGGCGGAGCAAGCTCTGGCAGCATTTGGCTCCCGTGAGTCTGTGTGAGTGGGACCAGTTTGTTGGAAGACACACCAGTTTGGTCGTGCTGACTAATAAACAAACTGGCAGGTGTGGCTCCAGGGCCCAAATGTGCCACACAGAACGAGCCCGGGTCTCTGCCAAACAGCTGAGCAGAGGCCAGGCAGGGAGAGCCGCTGGGACCGCGTGACCGCGTGACCGCGTGACCGGGTGACCGGGGCGCAGTACTGAGGATGGCGTCGCGTTTGTCAGATTCTGTTATCCAACACGCCGCCAACGAGTGCCACACCAAAAACAGCCCAAAACATCCATTCGCTTCCAACTCCTTATCCGAAGGGTGACATTCACTTTCAGTTATTCAGAAGGAGGAAAAAAAAGGGGGTGGTGGAGGGAGGGGGGGAGTGGTGTCGGAGAAGCAGTCAGCACGTGTTAAATAGCCCAGCGTGAGCGATTTTGATCATTAAACTACCCAAAAAATTGGCACTTTGGCCCCCAGAGGACACGACCAGCTGTGACTCTGTTAAACAAAGGTCTGGTCCTTACAGACATTTAATGAAGAGAAAACATGCTTTTTTTCTGTTTTTCAGAGAGAAAAAAACGTGTCCTCTCTCACCCAACCCTAAAACTACTCGATTTTGTGATTTTAAAAATGAATCAGCGATCGTGCGCTCAGCCGCATCTGAAAAGTAACTCTTTGTAAGTAAGTATTTGAAATCTGCACTGAAAGTTCCTAGTTTTCTGATTGGAAGTAAAAAAAAGAAGAGAAAAAAAGAGGAAAGTGGAGAGGGACAACAGTAAAGGGAGGAGCAGAGTTAGGACAGATTCGACACATCCTGTCAGGTTCAGACGTCGGAGGACGAGTGATTACATGGTGTCACTTTGCCTCAGGAGAACAGGAGAACTCAGGAGAGCCAATAGGTCTCCGTCCGTCACATTACACTCCAGCCAGCGGGGGGGGGGGGGGGGGGGGGGGTTCCTGGAGTCTCTCGAGACAACCTGCCCCTGCAACCCCCCCCCCCCCCCCCCCCGCAACCCCAGGTCGAGTCAGAGCGTCAGTCGCACATGAATTCTGCGTTTTTCCTGTTGTCTTCTCTATCTTCTGTTCAACTCATCAGGTGAGGCACTCTGGCATCACTGACATCTCTGACATCTCTGACATCTCTGACATCTCTGACATCTCAGACATCTCTGACATCTCAGACATCTCAGACATCTCTGACATCACTGACATCTCTGACATCTCTGACATCTCAGACATCTCAGACATCTCTGACATCTCAGACATCTCAGACATCTCTGACATCTCAGACATCTCTGACATCTCAGACATCTCAGACATCTCTGACATCACTGACATCTCTGACATCTCAGACATCTCTGACATCTCTGACATCTCAGACATCTCAGACATCTCTGACATCTCAGACATCTCTGACATCTCTGACATCTCAGACATCTCTGACATCACTGACATCTCTGACATCTCTGACATCACTGACATCTCTGACATCTCTGACATCACTGACATCTCAGACATCTCTGACATCTCTGACATCACTGACATCTCTGACATCACTGACATCACTGACATCTCTGACATCACTGACATCTCTGACATCACTGACATCACTGACATCTCTGACATCTCTGACATCACTCATCAGGTGAGGCACTCAGACATCTCTGACATCTCTGACATCTCTGACATCACTCATCAGGTGAGGCACTCTGACATCTCTGACATCACTCACTCACTCACTCACTCACTCACTCACTATCTAAGCCGCTTATATTATGATTAGGGTCTAAGCTGCTTATATTATGATTAGGGTCACGGGGGGTGCTGGAGCCTATCCCAGTGCTCAGAGGGCGAAAGGCGGGGAAACACCCTGGACAGGTCGCCAGTCCATCGCAGGGCAGACACACAGACAAACACACTCACTCACACATTCATACCTAGGGGCAATTTAGTGTCTCCAGTTCGCCTTTTCACCTAACCTCCATGTCTTTGGACTGTGGGAGGAAACCAGAGGTCCTGGAGGAAACCTGGGGAGAACATGCAAACTCCACACAGAAAGGACCCTGGCCACCCAGCCAGGAGTTGAACCTGAGACCCTCTTGCTGTGAGGCGACAGCGCCACCATGCCGCCCTACTCTGACATCAGGGTTTCAGTAAAGGAAAACTCTCATTATCCTGGTACCCAGGTGAACTTAAGCTGTGGCTCCGCCCATCTCAGAGAGAGACAGAGGAGCATTGCATCAGTGTCTGCTGTGTCCACAAAAGCCTCTGTGCTTTTTGGGGGGTTTTTCTTGTCACATATGCACACACAGTAAAGACAACCTGCTTTTCAAAGACACCACAGTCTAACTGTTTCCTCTCCGACTGCCAGTCACGCAGCTGTTAGTCCAACTGCTGGTTTAGCGCCTGGTGTTTGCCCAGGATAAAAACACCTTGCATTACATTCTAATTGACATTGCCTCCATACACAACATCAGGCAGAAAGTACCAACACACAGAAAATGAACAGAATGAGAATGAATTGCTCAGTTCAGCCAATTCAAACTGAAAGAGGTCAGGCTCATCTGTGCATGTAAGGGGAATGCAAGGGGAAAAATTGAACATGCCTGTAGTTGTGTTGAAAGCCTTGGTGTTGCTGTTTTTAAACAGTCTTCTGATGAAACAGAAGACGAGACACCGCACGTGGTTACAACTGTCAAACATAAAATCAAATCCTGACTGGACGATTTATGTACTAATGACTGTCTTGCACTCAATGCATTTTGAGTCGTGAATAGTGAACAGTGAACAGTGAACAGTGAATAGTGAATAGCGAACAGTGAATAGTGAATAGCGAACAGTGAATAGTGAACAGTGAACAGTGAACAGTGAATAGTGAACAGTGAACAGTGAATAGTGAATAGTGAACAGTGAACAGTGTACACTGAACAGGCTGGGCTAATGAATTGTGAAAGACTTGAAGGCTGCTGCTGGAAGACTAGTCACATGAGTGTTTTTTAATTCTCTGTGTTTTTGTTTCAAAGGAGCATAATTACACCCTTGAGTCTTTAATCGTTCAGCGTCGACAGAGGAAAAATAATCTGAGAAAACTCTTGACTGCATTCGTCCTTTATTTGTGGTACGCGTGCCAAGCTATGGGACGGTCAGGAATCAACAAAAAAGAAAAGAAAAATGAAACACACCTGAAACACACCTGAAACACTGAACGCACTGAGTAACAGACTGAGTAACAGACTGACTGACTGATTGACTGATTGATGGATTGATTGATGGACTGATTGATTGAATGTTCAGACTGAGCTTTGAGAGGCTGATCACATATTTACTTGCTTTGTTTGACCGTTGGCTTAGTACACTGGTACATATTCTGAGTGCATTTGTAGTGGAGTGTGAATTCTCTTTCAGGGAAAATGAACACACACACACACCCTCTGCAGTCTGTTTGAAGATGCCCAAGGACGCTGATTAAGGACAGCGGCACGTCTTACATTTCCCGTCGCCGTCTCAGGCCGCGTTCACAGTAATCAAAAGAATCCCGCAGGAGAGACCTGTGTGGTCTAAAGGGGTTTCTGTTTTGCCTTTAATAGCACAGGGCCCTGTGGATCTCAGCGTTTTCCAGCCAGTCTAAATTACATCTGTGAAAGAGGAGACAACTTACCATATCCGAGGGCAGGAACACGGCGGTTTGCCTTAATTATAGCCGGGAGTACACTACACTCACCCCTCTCTTTCCTTATCCCCGTACACAAGCTGTCTGACCAGCCGAACCCAGCCTGGCTTATCCATCCGTGTCACCGGAGACTCACACACACACACACGTACACAAACACACACACACGCACACACCACGCATACACACCAACCCACCCGCCTCCTCCATACACACACACACACATACACACACACACACACACACGCACACACCACGCATACACACCAACCCACCTGCCTCCTCCATACACACACCACGCATACACACCAACCCACCTGCCTCCTCCATACACACACACACACACACACCAACCCAACTGCCCCCTCCATACACACACACACACACACACACACCACGCATACACACCAACCCACCCGCCTCCTCCATACACACACACACACACCAACCCAACTGCCCCCTCCATACACACACACACACACACACCACGCATACACACACACATACAGACCAACCCAACTGCCCCCTCCATACACACACACACACACACACACACCACGCATACACACCAACCCATCCGCCTCCTCCATACACACACACACACACACCAACCCAACTGCCCCCTCCATACACACACACACACACACACCACGCATACACACACACATACAGACCAACCCAACTGCCCCCTCCATACACACACACACACATACACACCAACCCACCCGCCTCCTCCATACACACACACATACACACCAACCCAACTGCCCCCTCCATACACACACACACACACACACCACGCATACACACACACATACACACCAACCCAACTGCCTCCTCCATACACACACACACACACACACACCAACCCAACTGCCCCCTCCATACACACACACACACACACACACACACCAACCCAACTGCCTCCTCCATACACACACACACACACACACCATGCATACACACACACATACACACCAACCCAACTGCCCCCTCCATACACACACACACACACACACACACACCAACCCAACTGCCTCCTCCATACACACACACACACCAACCCACCTGCCTCCTCCATACACACACACACACACATACACACACACACACACACACACACACACACACACACCAACCCACCTGCCTCCTCCATACACACACACACACACATACACACACACACACACACACACACCAACCCACCTGCCTCCTCCATACACACACACACACATACACACACACACACACACACACACACCAACCCAACTGCCCCCTCCATACACACACACACACACACCACGCATACACACACACATACACACCAACCCAACTGCCCCCTCCATACACACACACACACACACACCATGCATACACACACACATACACACCAACCCAACTGCCTCCTCCATACACACACACACACACACACACACGAACCCAACTGCCCCCTCCATACACACACACACACACACACACACCACGCATACACACCAACCCACCTGCCTCCTCCATACACACACACACACACACACCAACCCAACTGCCCCCTCCATACACACACACACACACACACACACCACGCATACACACCAACCCACCCGCCTCCTCCATACACACACACACACACACACACCAACCCAACTGCCCCCTCCATACACACACACACACATACACACCAACCCACCCGCCTCCTCCATACACACACACATACACACCAACCCAACTGCCCCCTCCATACACACACACACACACACACCACGCATACACACACACATACACACCAACCCAACTGCCTCCTCCATACACACACACACACACACACACCAACCCAACTGCCCCCTCCATACACACACACACACACACACCAACCCAACTGCCTCCTCCATACACACACACTCACACACACCATGCATACACACACACATACACACCAACCCAACTGCCCCCTCCATACACACACACACACACACACACACACACACACACACACACACACCAACCCAACTGCCTCCTCCATACACACACACACACACACACACACACCAACCCACCTGCCTCCTCCATACACACACACACACACATACACACACACACACACACACACCAACCCACCTGCCTCCTCCATACACACACACACACACATACACACACACACACACCAACCCAACTGCCCCCTCCATACACACACACACACACACCACGCATACACACACACATACACACCAACCCAACTGCCCCCTCCATACACACACACACACACACACCATGCATACACACACACACACACACCAACCCAACTGCCTCCTCCATACACACACACACACACACACACCAACCCAACTGCCCCCTCCATACACACACACACATACACACACCAACCCACCTGCCTCCTCCATACACACACACACACACACACACACCAACCCAACTGCCTCCTCCATACAAACACACACACACACACACACACACACCAACCCAACTGCCTCCTCCATACACACACACACACACACACACACACCAACCCAACTGCCCCCTCCATACACACACACACATACACACACCAACCCACCTGCCTCCTCCATACACACACACACACACACACACCAACCCAACTGCCTCCTCCATACAAACACACACACACACACACACACCAACCCACCTGCCTCCTCCATACACACACACACACACACACACACCAACCCAACTGCCTCCTCCATACACACACACACACACACACACACCAACCCAACTGCCTCCTCCATACAAACACACACACACACACACACACCAACCCACCTGCCTCCTCCATACACACACACACACACACACACACCAACCCAACTGCCCCCTCCATACACACACACACACACACACACACCAACCCAACTGCCCCCTCCATACACACACACACACACACACACACACCAACCCAACTGCCTCCTCCATACAAACACACACACACACACACACACACACCAACCCAACTGCCTCCTCCATACACACACACACACACACACACACACCAACCCAACTGCCCCCTCCATACACACACACACATACACACACCAACCCACCTGCCTCCTCCATACACACACACACACACACACACACACACCAACCCAACTGCCTCCTCCATACAAACACACACACACACACACACACCAACCCACCTGCCTCCTCCATACACACACACACACACACACACACCAACCCAACTGCCCCCTCCATACACACACACACACACACACACACCAACCCAACTGCCCCCTCCATACACACACACACACACACACACACACACCAACCCAACTGCCCCCTCCATACACACACACACACACACACACACACACACCAACCCAACTGCCTCCACACACACACACACACACATAATGGCACTGCTGCTCTGTTTGGACAACAGTATAAGATTCAGCCTGAAGGTGAGTGAGATGTGAATCAGGTTTTACACAGATGACTGAGGACACAGAGAAAGACAGAGAAAAAGAGGGAGGGCTGTGTTAGTTTCTGATTCACGGTGATCAGTGATTAGGTAGCTGTTCTGCTCCCCTGCATCTGAAGAGACTGTCTGGGTGGATGTCAACATCACGGAAGAGCCTGTGGATCCTCATCCTGCCCCACCTGTCTCTCCCCCTGCCTGTCTCTCTTCCTAGCCTGGTCTGTCTCTCCCTGTCTCTCTCTCTCTGGCTTGTCTCTCCCCCTGCCTGTCTCTCTCCCAAGCCTAGTCTGACTCTCTCCTCCTGTCCCTCCCTCTTTCTGGCCTGTTTCTCTATACCTGTCTGTCTCTATCTGCCTGTCTCTCTCCCAGCCTGTCTGTCCCTACATGTCTCTCCCTGCCTGTCTCTATACCTGGCCTTTGTTGCTGCATGGATGGCTGATGCCCACAGTTTCAGAGAGTTTCTCCACACATCCCGTGTGAGGTTTATACCTCAGCCGTAAGTGGGATTGAAAATAAACCCCGGACTAAAGGGGGGGTCTGAGAGACCTGGTGCTGGACCAGACTCACTGAAAACTCAATCTGCCTGCAGCGCTCTAGTACAGGCCCAAATACGGGTCCATTCTCAGAGGCCTCCCCTCCTCAGACACACTCCTCACGTGATCTGACTGTCAGAGGGAGAAAACGGGTGTGAGCAGAACAGACACGCGGCCTCTCATTAACAGAGCCGTGCTAGAGAGCACCAGAGAGTGAGAACATTCCAGAAACTTGAACATTTAGCCGGGTTCATGTCAGATGAGGGATGAATGGAAGGAAAGAGAAATGAGTGGATGCTAATGCACAGATGCACGGTTTTGAAAAAAACAAAAAAAAACAAAAAAAAAACCAGCCAGATTCTCGCAGTGGGTGCAGCAGCAGGAGGACTCTAAAAGCAAAACAGGACCCAGAAATAATTGGATTAATCTTTAGTTTTCATTAGAGAGAAGACGGTGTCTTTTCAAATAGCCCAGGACACAACTAAACGCTTTCTGGTTTTATAAACAAACAGGGAATGTGTGTGTGTTTGTGTGTGTGTGTGTGTGAGTGACAGCACAGGAGGCGTGGAAGCAGAGGTCAGCACTAGGAGCAGAGGTCAGCACTAGGAGCAGAGGTTTGAAAGCAGAAGGCATTTATAGTCATTTGTAGAGCCATGACTCTCTGAATCATGGTAATAAACTGTTTCTGAAGAAAGCAGGCTAGGCTCCTCCTGCATGGAGGATGACAGACAAAACCAGGAGGCATCTGGTTCATAGAGACAAAAAAATACAGAAATACCAGCTGTCATTCAGTCAGACATAAATCAGATAAAACGTGGATGACACCAGGGTGAGCAGGACTTGGCTCAGTCGTCCAAACACAGTCTGATATTTACACATGCAAACAGGCAGCGAGCTCTGGCCTTCACGCTGTAAATGAATTTGTTTTCTGCGGTCAGAAAGGTTTTAGGCTGTTGTCAATGACGCATAGTAGCTCTTATAGACTGCACTGTATTACATCATTAAATCACACACACACACACACACACACACACACAAGCACACAAAGGCGATACACTCCCATGCAAACACACACGCATGCACACGCGCGCACACACACACACACAAACACAAGTTGATATACACATGCTCACACACACATAAACACACACGCACAAACACACATGCAACCTCCACAACCCAAATTCAGACAGCCTGACCAAAACAGGAGACAGCTATTTACTAAATGACTTGAGAGAAGCCAGAGCAGAGATTCAAACAGAGTTTATTACAGAGGCACACATGTAAGAGTCCAAACTCACAACTCAATTTCTCCTTCCAGCTGCTGTACAAATGCTCTCCAAGCAGATGACTGCATCGAGCAAACAGGAATCCAATATCCCCCCGTTATGCAAATGCAACAGAACACGTGTCGAACAGTCCTCATCGCTGCCTCCAGAGGTGGCACGCATGTTGCTAAGTTACCAGGAGCACCGACGTCTGTCATTCAGAGAGCAGGCGACAGTTTTCACAAGCATCCTCTGCTGACCCCGAGAGAAGATGGCACTGGCACCTGAAGCCAAAGTGGGTGAGGCCAGGCTCAAACAAGGCTCTAATCAAACACACCTGACTCTAGCCATGTGCAGCCAATCAGGTGCTTGTTAAACTAACTCAGGTGTGTTTGTGTAGGACTGAAATTATGTGCCGTTATTCAGGAGGAGGAATTCTGCCCATGCCTGATCAGACCTACTGAGTGACAGAGCGAGAGATAGAGACAGAGAGGGAGAGATACACAGAGATGGGAGGGAGGGGGGTAGAGATGGAGAGAGACACATAGATGTAGAGAGAAAGAGGAAGGGAGAGGGAGAGAGAGAGAGAGAGAGAGAGAAAGAAACTACAACATGCTCCAGTGCCATTCAGATTAACTTACAAATCATTTCCCCCTTCTCTCCTATCTCTGGTTCCCAGTCTCTGACCTTTCTGGACCATTGATCTGTCCTTATTCAGTCCAAATGCCACTGCCTCTTTAAATGGCCAAGTCTGTGTGTCAAGACACAACCTTACAGCACAGCCTCTTACAACCCCCCCCACAACCCTGTCTCTCAATCAGGCCTCGGTAAAGGGGGGAACAGCCAGCGTTCTAGACTGTTAGATATAGGCCCGGGGGCGTTAGGACCGACATCCCACAGTTCCCAGGGAGGCACCCGATAGGCTGCCAGCCTGCGATTCTGATGATTCTAACCAACATTATCAGGATGTTGCCCTGGTGACCACAGAATGTTCTGTTGCTTTCCTCTCCAACATGGGCAACCGCTCCGCCGTTTTGTTCTCCTGGACGTGAGCTCGTGGATGACCCGAGGAGAACCGCGCCTGCAGACCGTGCTCTTTCCAGAGGAACGCATCTGACAGACGCCCGTTTATTACAGCAACACCGCTGATGCACTGCTTCTCTGTTAGCAGGTCAGTTTATTACCACCTCTCTGACTGCCGCGAGTCACAGTGCCCTGACGTCACTGTCACGCTCTGTTTTTAAAAACAAATACAGTGATCAACTACATGTGCATACAAAAAAAAAAGAAAAAGGACATAGTTTCACTGCTTAGAACAACAAACGAACAAATAACACTCTAAATCCACTTTTGAAGAGATTTAAATGATGCACTTGATCGAAAAAGTCACTAAACAACAAAAGGAGGAGTGGAGTGTTGAATGCCACATGTTGTTATTTACATCGTGACTAAGCAAGTAAACAAGAACATGGACGCTGCTTCGGGCGGCACATGCCCCCTCAGTCCACTTCAGGGTCTCTCTGCATTCATCAGGTCCTCTCTCGCGCTCTCTCCGAATCAGGCCGTCTGGCAGGAGTGGCTATTGAAGTTTGTCTGATTTGGGCCTTCTGACTCCACACTCCGTAACACGTCCGTGTGCGACGGCACCTCGGGGCTCTTGAGAGCGGGAGGAGAGCTCTGGGGGGGGGGGTATAAACGGCGTTTAGAGACGACGGCTTTGTTTTCGTCTACGACGGCTCCGCTCTGCTCAGCGCGTTTATGGGAGCGCAGCGAGGAGACAGTCCATCATTCTTCACTGAGGATCTCCGAGGAGAGAGGCGGGCACTCCTCTTTATGTGTGAGGGCCAGGCAAAGTGACGCGGAATTGAAAGTGACAGAGTTTGAATTGTGCCTGCATGGAAATTGGATCATTTATGGGTGGAATTGGGGAACATTGAGAGTGACTTTACTGAACTCTGAATTGAATTAAGGAGAATCCTGAGATGACCTGGGCTGCAGTGTTTCAGTGCCAGGAGACAATCACTCGTACCCCTTATAAAGTCTTAACAGACACTCATTCACACACACTCTCCTCTCACACACACACACACACACACACACTCTGTCTGTTGTTCTCGCGCTGTCTCACTCACTCACACTCTCTCTCTCACACACACACACACCCTCACATCTTTGTATATTATGAAGAAATGAGGGTAAATTTCACCCTCACAGACACACACTGCAACCCCCCCCCCCTTCCAAACACACACACACACACACACACCTCTCTTGCATTTCCGTATATAAGATACGATTGTAAAATTTCACCTTCACAGAGACACATTGCAGCATAACACTCTCACACACACATGGAAACAAACACTGCTCACACACGCAGAAACAAGCACAGCACAGGTGTTTTTGATGATGTCACAGTGTGTTGATCAGTGCTAATGAGAGCGTGGGGTTAACCCCCGTGTTTTGGTTTAAGGGTTCGACACAGTTAGTGTTCAGAGAAAGAGAGAGCACTGTTTCTTCCTCTTCTCTCACACTCTAACAGATACCTCTGCCCCTGGGCTCACAGAGAACTTCTTCAGAGACAAAAGTCAGACAGAGAGAAAACTGTAAAAACACCCACAACGCAGAGAGAGTCAAAAAACGTTCACTCACTCAGACAGACACAAACCCAGTACAACCATAGACAGACACAAAACCCAGTACCCCCATAGACAGACACAAAACCCAGTACACCCATAGACAGACACAAAACCCAGTACACCCATAGACAGACACAAATCCAGTACACCCATAGACAGACACAAATCCAGTTCCCCCATAGACAGACACAAACCCAGTACAACCATAGACAGACACAAAACCCAGTACCCCCATAGACAGACACAAAACCCAGTACACCCATAGACAGACACAAAACCCAGTACACCCATAGACAGACACAAATCCAGTACACCCATAGACAGACACAAATCCAGTACCCCCATAGACAGACACAAATCCAGTACACCCATAGACAGACACAAAACCAGTACCCCCATAGACAGACACAAATCCAGTACCCCCATAGACAGACACAAAACCCAGTACACCCATAGACAGACACAAACCCAGTACACCCATAAACAGACACAAAACCAGTACCCCCATAGACAGACACAAACCCAGCACACCCATAGACAGACACAAACCCAGTACAACCATAGACAGACACAAAACCCAGTACCCCCATAGACAGACACAAAACCCAGTACCCCCATAGACAGACACAAACCCAGCACACCCATAGACAGACACAAACCCAGTACCCCCATAGACAGACACAAACCCAGTACCCCCATAGACAGACACAAATCCAGTACCCCCATAGACAGACACAAATCCAGTACACCCATAGACAGACACAAACCCAGCACACCCATAGACAGACACAAAATCCAGTACACCCATAGACAGACACAAACCCAGTACCCCCATAGACAGACACAAAACCCAGTACACCCATAGACAGACACAAACCCAGCACACCCATAGACAGACACAAATCCAGTACACCCATAGACAGACACAAAACCCAGTACCCCCATAGACAGACACAAAACCCAGTACACCCATAGACAGACACAAACCCAGCACACCCATAGACAGACACAAAATCCAGTACACCCATAGACAGACACAAACCCAGTACCCCCATAGACAGACACAAACCCAGTACCCCCATAGACAGACACAAACCCAGTACACCCATGTTCTCAGTGCAGACTGTATATGTTCAGGCAATTGCTGAGTGGAGACTGGGAATTTTTCAACATATCCACAGTCTCTTAAATTTGTTTGTGGCTTCCTGTGTAACATACAAATGGAACTGAGGTCCAGTATAGGTTCTGTAGCTACTATAGATTCATTTATTTTCTTCAGTGAAATTAATCAATCCCTTACCTGACCTAATTCATCGAAATTCCTAAAATCAACTTCGACGGTTTTTGACTGGGGCAGGTCAGTACCAGAACTGATTCTCAGGTCCAGAATCTCATGACCAAAGTATTCATGGAAAACTCTTCTCCTTTCCTGGCGTCACGGATATTGCAGTGAATATTAATTATCGAGCTGGTATGCACTGTTCTAATACTTTAGTCCGTCAGGCTTTTAACAAGTCCTTCAAAAACTCGTTTCACTGCGTTTACTTTATCTAGATTCGGTCGATTTAAGCACAAATAAACAGCTATTACAGAATTTCATGCATCGAGAGTTTGTTTTCGCTCCTGATTGCGCTTAATCTAAAATCTCAGCTCAACTCTCACAGACGTGCTCGCAGCTGACGTGGTTAACATCACGCCGCTTAGAAAATATGAAAGCCCTCGCGCCTGCATTTCACTTCTTAGGGGTCAGAAGTATCGCTCGTCGTATGTATGAGAATCAGTTGTATTTATCTTTAATTAGGACCAATGTTACGTTGTAATTAACGCATGAGCACAAAATACTGCATGTAATTTGTCAAAACAATGATAAGAGATAGGTACACTATTGTTATTTTTATGAACTACATTGTAAATACATATAGCTTGCTTCCTTTTAACCAGTGTCATATGCTGTAATTTTGTAATATCTACTTAAAGTACAACAAATCAAGCACTCGTTTTGCATTGCAAAGAATGTTGGCATTCTTAACGTCAGAAAACTCTGGACTTTGAATTTACGTATGGCCATAGCAACTAAAGTTAAACAGAAAGGATGCGAAGTGGAAAACACGTAAGAGGAGGGAAGAACCTTAAGTAGCTAAAGAAGAAAACTCCAGAGATAAGCAATTAATCAGAATGTCGTGGCCTCATATTAGTTCAGCCAAGCTTGTTTACGAGACGGTTACTATGTGGGAGACTTTAATTTAGCTGGACTTCACCTGAAGGATAATTTAATCTAAAATAAATGAAAAATCTTTTGAAGCTCTAAACCTGAGTAATCGCTTCACAATACATTTAACACACACACACAGGCCTGACTGAACCCAAATGCGTTGACCTTATTTTGCTAACCAGTCCTGCTCATTTTTCTTGCTCGCTGTTAAATTGCTGCTACCGGTAAAAGCCTTTGGGATACAGGTGTTCAGAGACTAAACTGTCTAACAGAACAGAAACTCTCTTTTCTGGCTGGTTCCGACTGCAGCTCAAACACGGCATTCTATACGTCCCCTCGGGCACTTTGACTGCGTCTCGGACTCGCGGAGTGTTTAGCTGAGCTAACCTCACTTCGCACATCCTGCTGGTGTAGCTATTTCGCTAAGACGGCGAAAACGTTGTCCTTCCCTCCAGCAGCAACACAACCGGAATCGTGACAAATGTTTCGGAAAATGGAATCGTGTCGACAGCGTGTTAAAGCTTCAGTCTGTGAAGTATGAGTTTGTACTAGGCTACCTGGAGATACTTTCTGACATCAAACTGGTTTTTCGCACGAGCCTGAAAATGTTTCCCGGTTTAACGTCTGTGATTAGTGAAGACCACTTAATTGCTTTGACTTTTAATTTAATTTAGCAGTTAATTAGAAATACATGACAATGTTTGGAGAAGTATATCGGATTCTTTTGTTACTCCATTTCGTCACGTTAGCGTGTCGTTTTACCCTACCCCCTGCAAGCACTAGTTGTTTACACTTCCTGTGCAGTCAGTGGTACGCAAGACTAGACATGCATTGTTCCACCATCAATTAATCACTCCCGTAATTTACTGCCGAAAAGAGCATGCGTGTTCACCTTTTCCCCGAGTGAGTGATGGGTGCCTGTTTCACTGAGAGTGAAAACAGGAAAACAGAGAAAGAAGACAATAAGGACAATTCATTGCTTGCAGATGTAAGCGAATAAATTACAACTGTTTGCGCTTTGTAATGAAGGCAGTCGAGCATACTGTGCAAATGCTTTGCTTTTTAATGGTTTAATTAAGAAGCTCATTCAAATTAGAGCAGAAAATTCCAGCGCTGAAACGACTAAGCGGCTGCCAAGAAAATGCGAAAGTCAGGCTGTCGCTAATTGTTTAGATCTATCCAGATGTGTGGTTATGGGATTTTGGGGGAGTTTTAAGCTTGTTAAAACACAGATCGCCTCAAAGCACACTCTAAATGCCGCGCAATATAAACTATTGGCAGTGGACACGGCTGTGCCCCTCCCTTCCCAAAGACCTTCGCCCAAACATAATTCTTCCAGACCCTAACATTTCAACTGTGACAGGGCCTGGGACCTGTGTAGGAGGCAGACTGTCAGTATTTTGTTTATCGAGCAGAACTGGAAACAAGGTTAGTTCATTAAAAGTCTCCGCCGTTGCCGGTAAGTTGACTTGCCATTTAAGGGAGGAGGCGCCGCTCTAAATAAGCGGGTGCCGCGTCCCTCAGCCTCCCGAACAATTAATGACCGATCTCACGAGGGCAATCTGCTCAAATGGCCACGGCTCGTGAAGCTCTGGAGACTGATGACACTGCCACGGCAGGAAAAGGAGGCTTATTTACCTGCCTAACATCAACAGCTCTCTCTCCATCTCTCTGTCTCCCCCCCCCCCCCCTCTCTCTCTCTCTCTCTCTCTCTCTCTCTCTCCCCACACCCCCCTCTCTCTCTCTCTCTCTAGCAGTATAGAGTATGCATCCAGTGATTTACTCGATTTTTACGCTATAAAATATAGCCTACATACATAGATGTAAAATTGTCGTCTTCTTGTAAAATTCTTTTGTGCAAAATATATTTTTTAAAACCTTTACAAATCTTTAAAACACACACACACACACACACACACACACATTAAAAGGTACGAGGAATGCCTATTTGTTTCAACACCTGAAAAGCAGAGAAAATAATCCTTCGTGCGGACTGTGGGCTGCATCCTTGTATTGCTGTTTATTTTCATTCTCCCCTCATTCTCTCCATTTTTAGAGCAACTTTTTATGAAAAAAATCAGAGAATATACGATTCGTCATCCATAAGTGGTCCGTGAGCAATGCAAGTAGGGGACACATTAAACAACCACATGAATGGCCCAGAATTGCCACGGAGCGTAGTAAAACCTTCAATTTATCAGATTTTTTTTTCACATATATAGAACACTTTACGGTAAAACAGCTGACTACAGTATTCTGAGCAAGAAAAAAGAGGGTCACTCTTCGATGTACTTGTTTTTCTAAATGAACTCAACAACATTTGTCGAACTTATTGGATACTTTTAACAGGACTATGAATTTACCTGTAGTGTAATGTAGGTAAATTCGTTTTTATATACGAAGCACTTCATGAATCTCACGTATACTCACTCACATTTAGCGCCCCCCCCCCCCCCCCCCATATTCGCAAGGTTATCTCCGGACTGCAGTTTCCTCAACTCATATTTTCACATCGAGACTTAAAATATCAAGCAGAAATTGAACTAAAATCTGTCACCGCTCTCCAGTGCTACCTCAGCGACATTAGACATGTACACACCGATTGGGACAGCGTAGAAACCACTGAACATAGCAAGTTCATTCAAAGTTCATCTCATAGCTGAGGTTGTCGAATCGAGCTTCTGTTTAACTGCCCCCCGCCCCGTCTCCTAGCTCTCCCATTTAGATTGACATTGCATATGTGTTGCTTGATATGACAAGTCATCAAACGTACAAGTTCTGTGTAGCGAAGAATAATTTTATTATCAAGTTCAATAGCTGTATTAATGGACTGTGCGTTGTACGCAGGCGCTAACAACATGTGAGTTAGAGCGACAGAGAGAAAGCAGCGATCAAGATACCGATGGAGCCGCTTGGTTTCATGGATATGTATGGCGTTGTAGACAGGTGTCCAGCAGCAGCATGCACAACGTATTACAGTGCAGGGAAAGTCACAGAGTTCACAAGCTTGCAACCAGCACACGCACGCACACACACAGAGAGATTCAAACGTGAAGGTTGTCGTGAGAGCAGACAGTGTTGCCCCGTGTCTAATGCAGAGAACACGAAAGCACTGAGTCATGTCAGCTGATTGGACAAGTATCCTAGTTCTCTCTCTCTCTCTCTCTCTCTCTCTCTCTCTCTCCCTCTCCCTCCCTCTATTTCTCCTCCAGCCTAAACAAGACCGCATCCCCGAAATCTGGATAGCCCCCCTCCCAACACACACACACACTGTACAGTCTCGGTCACTGCGTCACTGCTGTGGGAAATGTCTCTATAGTTCCTGGCCACCAAAGCAGCAAATCCCGCAGGTCCAGTTCCATCAGGTTTGGTAATTCACACTTATTGATTGGCTAAGGAGCACACTGCACCAAGACCTCTCACAAAGACAGATTACTCCAACGCAACCAATGCACCCATCAAATGCTGCATTCGCCGTTTTCTCCGCGAAAAACATCCTTTGAGATTTAGGGAATATATAAGATCAGCAAATTCAATGAGGGTATGAACTGTTTGTGGTTACAAACCCAGCCGTTTGTTTATTACCGCCCTGATAGGTTATGGCAAACGCAGCAAAACAGCAGTTTACCGCGCTCGCTTAATTTAAGGTTTAACAAACTATTTCATGCGCAGTTTTACAGCTCTCTGGGATAACTGTTTGTAAAGTGCTTATTTTGACCCTTTAATTGCACCCATGTTCTTTTGTGACCGTTTTAATCCGAATGTTATTTACATATGCAATACTTGTTGTTTTCTATTGTTTTCCAGTTAAGTGTCTAACTGATTTTACTTTTTTTTCAGGTACGACTAAATAAATACGAAGACCTCGCACTGCGTCGCCTTGTATAGAGAATAATTAGGTTGCGCTACGATCCTGAAAAGTGTCAAGAATTTGAAAGGAATCATGAGAGTATCAAAGAACATTACTGCCATCTAGTGACCAAGAAAGAAAGATTTTTCTGCCAGTACTGTCGTAAACACGGTTTTTATTGTGCATCATTTTGCCCACAGTTGAAAGTTCAAATCAAAGATGGCCGTGTCGTTGATCTGTAGCAATACACAGAGCAGGTGGGTTAACGTGGCTCATTCAGACATTATTCAAAAGTATTGACCGTGTGCCTTTACTATTTCTTTTCAACAGCATAAAAGACTGATGATGACATTTGTCCTTGCATATATGTGGTGCATGACGAACACGCTGTCCAACCTGTACGCTGTCTGCTTGTAGGGGCATCTGATCATCAGTGAAAACGTTTCGCTTGTTTTAAACAGGGTTAGTTCGGTTCTGAACAGAGATGTCAAACAGTTCGGGAAAAAATTTATGTTTGATTCCAACGAGGAGACGTGTTGGAATTCTGACCAGGTATAGTCACTAAAAGCCCTTTCCCATAAACAGAAATACACTATTTACAGTAGTAGATGTGTTTGTCTGTCAGGCAGCTTCTGAAGTTACCAGTCTTCCGTTTCTCTCACAGGGCGATTCCCAGTGGGTAGTTCTGGAGTTCCCCCAGCCCGTAAGGGTATCGGAACTGAGGTTACAGTTCCAGGGCGGATTCTCAGGGAAAACTTGCAGATTAAAAGGTTTTTGTGAACGCATCCTTAATGAAAAAAAATGAGTTCAAAATAAAGTTCAGATATACCATTGACAGTTTTTAAATGGTGATTAAAATAACGAGAGAGAGTGTTTTCATTGTATTGTTTAATCTGTTCTGTAATGGAATTATGTATTGTTTTATGTATTGTATTATGTAATGTTTTTATCCTCCTACAGGGTCTTTGAAGGAAGATGATCTTACACACATTGCAGATTTCTACCCAGAAGACAACAACTGTTTACAAATATCCTTTTTCAACCTATTTGCTATTGTCATTTATGCAGTATTAAATTGTGGAGCTGGAGAATTTGGCAAACCATTTTTTAACCACTTTAATGCTAAACACATAGCTACAGTTGTGAATTAGTGACAAAATCAATGATAAAACTGTGTGAACAGTAATATAAGAGGAGATTGGATCCTTCTTTGACTTTTCACTGCTGTTTTAGCTGCTTGAATTGTAAAATACAAAATTGAAGAGTCATTTAGTGTAATGTTACATTTACCATAATGTTACTGGCAGTCATTTAGTGTAATGTTACATTTACATTAATGCTACTGGCAGAGTCATTTAGTGTTATGTATTTACCATAATGTTACTGGCAGTCATTTAGTGTAATGTTACATTTACTATAATGTTACTGGCAGAGAGCCAGGGTGCCAGTTCACGTCACCACTCTCTAACTGGTCATGGTCTTGACTGGCCGCCTACAGCTTTCCCATTCAGCGCTCACCCGCGCTGCACCGGCTGAAAATAGTGTTTGAGAACAGTGCAGACTTTTTCGGGAGAATAATTGTTTACTCTTTGGATGTCCTGGGGGAAAGAGCAACGTGAAGAGAAGAGGAGAAGATCAGAATATTCTTTTCTTTTGAGGTTTTGAAAGGGAGGAATCATCTCTCTCTTGTGGCGGAGATGTTTTGTCCACCTGTTGCCATTACACACAAACCCAACACCTCTCTCTGTCCTCAGATCCTCTTTTTTAAACATGTGATCCAACTGTCACACGCCCATTCATCTGCCTTCTGTGGAACATGTCTCAAGTGCTCTCTCAAATCAAACTAGTCATGTGTGCGCATCGTTGGTAATGGTGCTTTTATTATAAAAGGAAAAAAAAAAATAAAAATGTATTTTCAGTAACATCTCATTTACAAAAAAACCCCAAAAAACTGTTTAAAAAAAAGGTTTAAAGAACAATTATTTAACTTTCCGTTGGTGTTCAGCCGTATACAGTAGTTCCACACATCCTGTGTCATAATCTGTAAGTGTGTTTGGTCGTTCAGCGGACTTGACTGACTGGTCACTGTCAGGTCAAGATTCTCCTCAGTGTACTGACCTGGGCTACCAGCTTCATTCATCAACAGTCTCACGCTGTCTCTGCTTCAACAGCTTCAGAATGTGGTCCTCTATCAACTTTTGCACTAAAAACAACATCAACAACAACAACAACAAAATATTAGGTTTACAAAAGCTTTTCAGTACATTCAAAACTCAACACATGAATTGATGTGTTGTTTCCTTCAGGTCATTTTATGTGTACGATCTGAAACCCAGAAATGTGTGAATAATAAACGGTGATGTTACAGAAGTGTGAGCCTTGCCTTTTTTATGGCCCAGTGCGATGGCCAAGGCCATGGGACTGTATCCAGAGTCTGCCTCGAATGTGAGGTCTGCCCCTCCACCTACAGCAGAGAGGTTTTAATGAAGCGTTAGTTTAAAGTGAAGAGGTGTAGGGTGAAAGGACAGGAATGGAAGTCACGCTGAAAAATGTTCCAAAAAATAAAAGTGAGTCAGGACTGACCCAGGAGAGCCTCTACACATCTCCCGTGGTTCCCACGCACAGCGTATAACAGAGGAGTTCCCCCATTCTGACCAGAGACGGGAAAACAACTTCAAATTATTCCCCACAACAGCACGGGTTAATCAACCAACAGTTATCTCAGATAACATACAGTAATACAAAATGAGGAGATACATGGTTCTTCTCAACTGGATAAAAAAGAAACAGTGCTTCTTCTCACCCAGTCGTAGGAGTCGATGTCAACTTTGTGTTTCAGAAGAATACTGATGATATCAGCGAATCCCCCAGCACTGGCCAGGGACAGGGCGCTTTCTCGCTCACGTGCAAGCACTGTTGGGTCAGCACCCTGCATCAAAACAAGCGCGTTTATAACACCGTTTATAGACATACGGCTGTTTTTTTTTTAAGTCTTAAAAAATAACTAACCAACTGAAATGTCTCACTTTTTCAAGCAGAAACTCCACCATTGTGATTTCCCCAAATGCAGCTGCCCACATGAGTGGGGTGAATCCTCTCTCATCCTCACTATTCAGCAGAGAAACGTCTGTAATGAAATATTAATAATGTCATTCAATATTGCTATACAACTATATTTTCACATAAAAAGTCTAAGAGCGCCCTTTGTATCCGTTACTGACAGAGGTTACAGATTTAAGGGAAGATTCAATATGATGACGTATTCGCCAAAGAGATTCCACTACATTACTTGGACATTGTTTTAAATATATATTTTAAGCAGGTAGATTAAGTACAGAAATGTGTAATTTATGGTTTGGGATATAATAGAGATAAGTTTATAATATTGACTGTATGCCATCAGTCAAGGTTGTAATATAGTGTGTGAGCTATGCAATTTGCATAGTGTGTGAGCGCAGCGTAACTTTAAACGGCCGTTATGACCTTTAGCTAGAAGCTGTTCCACCCTCGCGATCTCCCCCTGCGCCGCGAGCTGATGGACAGACAGACCTAAGGAGAAATCAGATAGCAGTTGTGTTGTCAATTCTCTGATTCAAGACTGAAAAACTCAAACTCACGAGCAGAACATTTGCCAAAGCAATAAAAAGCTTCTGTTTCACACGGCGTTGAGTCTAAAACATATTAGACAGAGAAAAATAAGAAAGGGAAGAAGGCGCAAAGCAAAACAGATAAAACCGTCTTTCAAAACTGATCAGTTTTAAAGTGAGCAACTACCAAAATGTGTTTTAAAAAGACAGAGAAATGTAGAAATATATATTGGCATTTTATATAAATACATATATTTTTATAATGTCGACCCTTGTGTTTTCTCTGTACTTACTGTCTAACGTAGCTGGTCTGACTGTGATCTCATTCCCACGCTGTCTGTTAGTGAGGGTGGTCGCGTGGTTGATTCCAATCTCTTCACCCCTGTGTTCCATCACGAGCTGCCTGGAATGGATTAATAAACTCAGATACACAGTACAGCGAGCAGGTGCAACATCTTCTCGCGTAACGTTTTGAAATTCAATTTAAACTAATGAACTGTTTGTTACGCATCATACTGCAGCTCACTTTTGCATTAGGTGACGAAGAATACATCTTACACATAACCCACGGTGAATAATGAAACGCGTTTAAAGTATCACATTTCATATATCATCAATCAATTCTTATTTATTATTTGAATCCATTTTACAAACTAACGCAAAAGTTGACATCCTATTAACTGGGCAGAGTTAGGGGTACCAGATCGGTTCAAATGAGCCAATATAATGTTTGTTTCAGGCTAATTGCGACAGTTCTTCATACTGTAGGTGAAATAGGCAAAGATTCCTTACCGCAGTTTGTTAAGTTTAATGTTCCATTTATTTACAATATGGACACTTTTATCATCGCGTCTTGAGACAAATCTTAAATTCAGCCTCTGTTTCCTGATTGAGGATCATCCCATATCAAAAGTGAAACTGAAAAAAATAAAAAAAAAACCCCAACATGCATTAGAACCCGATCGTATAAACAGGTCACTGCTGTAGAAAGAGTACTCTGTGTAGGATTGATTGCCAGATCTTTATACGGCATCGTAAAATTCTCATCTGCAGATCTGACTGCATCTGCCCACTTGTAGTGAATTTGTTTTTTTTTTTTTTAACAAAATCGTGAAGGATGCTAGGAACCAATGTTTTAACTGTTGTGACGACCCGAACCAAAATTCATAAGGACACAACGTAAACGGTGAAGTCTGGGCTCATTCCTGTCAATATTGACTTGAGTCAGCTTTGCGGGTGCGAGGACACAAAGATTTGGGATATTTAAAATGGACGATCAAGAAATGCAACTCAAAGTCAAACGAGGTATTGTTACAAATTTCTAAAATGCCCTTCATTTTCAATCTGTGAACTTTTCACTGCTAGTTGAGTAGCTAGCTGTGACCGGAATGCCTGTTTTCGAAATGTCACCTGTATCTTCTTTGCTTGTATGGTAGATTCAACGTGTTCTGTGTGTGTGTGTTTACCTTCTTTTTAGTCACCGACAAATTCACGGAGAGCATGTACGTTTTGGCGAACGAACCGTCCGTTGCCCTTTATCGCTTACAGGAACACGTTCGACGGTCGCTGCCTGAGCTGGTGCAACACAAAGTATGATCTTTGTTTGTGTACTCAGTGTTAGTCAGTGTGTAGTGGTCGAGGTGTTTAACGAAGAAGTTCAGTTTTGTTTTCTACAAAGGATAGAACTCTTGGCTGTGTCCTGAAACATTTTATTGATATTATTTTGAAGTGAATAAAGAAAAAACGAACGGTTAATTAAAACTTGTGAACCTGCTGTCTTTTGAAACCTATCTGTTTGTCTGCCTGTAGACAGATATGCAGAGCTGGGAAGAGCAAAGCCAAGGAGCTATTTACACAGTGGAATATGCGTGCAGGTGAATATTGTGATGGCAGATTGAGTGTAACCGAACGCTGGGCTAGTTGTTGATGGTTACTTCGCAGTTCGTATCTGTGGGTTTTCTGATCGATACTTTCGTATGTTTCACAGTGCAGTGAAAAGCATGACCAACAGCGGTCTCTATTTCAAAAGCATAGACGGTTTGCTTCGCCAAGCTATCACGCTGAAGGATCAAATCAGCAATACCCAAGGCCGGAGGTAAGGAGTCATTACGTCACAGTAACGCATCTCTGCAAGTGTGACCTCTCTTTACTTGTCTTCCCGGACTACCGTCTATACAGAATAACGCAGAGTAACTTTTTAATTTTTTTTGTTTGTTTTGTCAGTTAACTGTTGCATCGTGTGCAGAACTCAACGATGAAACAAATCATGAAAGGAATGCCCCCCCCCCCCTTCCAGTGAAACGGCTGAGAAGATAGAGTTTTCAGTTCAATGTAATAGCGGTCTTAACTGAGTTTTAGCGCTATTAACAGTTAGCATCCTAAGATGGAAACAAATGGATGTAGTTAATGCCACAGTCTGGCTAACTCAAGCCGTGGCCCCGTGTAATCCTACGGTTTATGGCCAGAGGAATGCTAATGCTAATGTTAGTATGTGCAAATGCAACCGCCACAGCTAATGGAATGAATGACGTCAGCTGGAATAGAGTTGTTTTTGTGAATGAAGAGCACGGTGATGGGAAAAGAAGGAACTGGTGAAGCACTTCCTTTACTGCCCGGTCACACATACAATCCCCTCTGGATGACACAGCTGCACTGGCTGCCTGATTAAGTGTGTGAATCTTAATATGACTTGTGTACAGCTTATGTTTCTTTAAGTAAATGTAACACTACACAGTTATTTCAGCTTAAGTTAATTGCTCCGGTGTTGTTTTCTGTTAATGTCATGGTCTTTAACGTCTCCTCTCATCACACTGGTTTACTGGCACTCTGTGTGTGTGTGTGTGTGTGTGTGGTAAGGCTGGTGGTGTGTGTGTGTGTGTGTGTGTGTGTGCGTGTGTGTGTGTGTGGTAAGGCTGGTGGTGTGTGCGGTGTGTGTGTGTGCGCGCGCCCGTGTGCGTGTGTGTGTGTGTGTGGTAAGGCTGGTGGTATGTGCATGTGTATGTGAGTTATGGCTGGTGGTCTTTGTGTGTGTGGGTGTGTGTATGTGAGGTATGGCTGGTGGTGTTTGCGTGTGGTGTATGTGCATGTGTGTGTGAGGTATAGCTGGTGGTGGAGTGGAAGAAACAGGGGAGGGCTATGATGTTTGACTCCGTTCATTGTCAGAAAGCTAACGCTGCTTCCCATGTTTTTGTTTTGCTAACATGTTCAGTCTAACAGTGCATGTGTGTATGATGTTGTTGTTGTTGTTGTTGTTTTCTTGACACATGCATGCTGCTTCAGTGGTGTGAAGCCCCCTCCCGGCCACCATGACACCCCAACACATGCCCCTCCCACTTCATCTTGACCTGTTGACTTATGGGAAACTGAGTCCGAGGTTGGTAGTTTTTATGTCATGGCACTCAAAACAATGCACAAATGTTTTCCCACATGTTTTTTCTTTTTTAACTTTTATTTTTCCTCCCACTTAAAGATGACAATGAAAAATAGCTCCAAGAATGAAGCATCGAGCTATATTTGTGTCTGTATTACAATGAAACAAATCTAAAACTCTTAAATCTCACAGCTGATTTTAAAATACTTATAAACTTAAACATTGAAACATTCAATTCAAGTACAAATGCTCTAATTTCATGTGTTTCAAAACAAACAACATCAATCAATAAAACAGTCTTTTTTTCCTGTTTATAAGTCGACATTCAGTGGATGTTAATGGACGGATTTCACTTTAACAGCAATTTTTTTTTCATTTATTTCAGCAGTAGCAGTTATAACAGTTATACCATAACCGTATAAATAACCTTGTCTCCATCTACTTCACTGACCTCTGTGTCACAGAGTAACCCCTCTGACATCTGTGTTAAACAAACACTATTACAAACAGGGATCCAGCTCTCCTCTACTACACAGGATTAGACCTGTTATCCCAGCGTGTGGTACCAGGGCCACATCAGCACCCCACGGTCTCTCACACCAGGGTGGAATCTTTTCCAGACGCGCCCGACTTACGGGCCAGTACAGTTCTCATCTCGTTATTGACCCCGTTCCAGGGTTTGGCCTGAGCCTGGAGCAGGCCAGACTCGGCAGACAGAGTCCTGTGCATCCTGGCCCCGCTGTAGCTCTCCCTGTGGTTGACTGTGCTGCTGTGAGGCCCACGGGCGGGGGAGCAGCGCTGTCTGTCCGCGGAGTCCACACAGGGCGGGTAGAACTGTCTCTGCGCACCGGTCTGGCTCTGCTGCCGCCGCGGCTTCTCCCTGACGCCCAGCTCGCTCGGGTGGACCGCCGAGACGATTTCCGCCTCGTTCTGGTAAACGGTGTGGCTGTGTTCGGAACGGAAGTGCCTTGCGGTTCGGGCGGCTCGGACCAGGGAGTGCACGACCACGATCATCAGAACCAGAACTCCGGAGGACAGCACACATACGCTGGCTATGCCGGTCTCCACCTCAAACACCATCAGCATGTAAATGGACAGAGCTGGGAACGCGAAGGGGGGGAAGCAGCAGCGTTAAGATGACGTTAAGTGTGGTGGTGTATGGTGTTAAGAAGTCAGGACAGACTCAGCCTGTCATTTAGATCCTAAAATGGAGAAGTAGGTCACACACCCTCTACCAACGTGAAAGAGTTAAATGTCGGCGCATCGCCACGGCAGCGAGTCTGACAGGGGTGATTCTGGGGGGAAGCTGCTCATCAGCTTTCACATCTGCTTTTGTCTTTTTTTTCTTTCTTTTTTTTTTTTTTTTCATTGTGTGTTTACAAATATCTGTCCTAGATTACCGTTGATTCTCAGAGCCCTCGAAGTCTTGTCTAGAGATTTAAAAAAAGAAACAAAAAAACATTTATGCTGGACTGGGTTTAAACAAGCAACAAGCGAAACCCTGAGATAAAATAGCTCATTGTCAAGTTAGGCCACCCCTGGCCTGCGTCTGCACCCCTGGCCTGCGTCTGCACCCCTGGCCTGCGTCTGCACCCCTGGCCTGTGTGTCTGTCCCCTGACTGACTGACTGACTGATTGATTGATTGACTGACTGACTGACTGATTGTTTTTTTCTTACAGGAGAAGAGTGATGGAGCCAGGCACACTGAGGGATGTGGCAGAAAAACACAGCACTGGAATATGAACTGACCCCTGAGCCCTGTGTGTGCGTGTGTGTGTGTGTGTGTGTGTGTGTGTGTGTGTGTGTGACCAGAGAGAGGAGGGTGTGAGGCCGATATCCCTCTGTTTTAGTGGACGAGTTCAGGCCTTGACTCCTCCTCACACCTCTGCACTAGGATGGAAATCACCTGCCCTACCAGACTCTCCAACAGAAAAAAAACAGGAATGGACATTTGTAAAGAAGACAGCAGTTGTTCTGCTTACATCTGTCACTTTCACACGGAGGACGTGTAAATGCTGTTGTGTCCTTTTTTTTTCCCCGTTTGTTTTGTTTTTTGTTTTTGTCTTTTTTTTACTGTTTAAAACTGGACCATTTTGGAGAGGGTGTTCTGTTTTTAGTGCCCACAGAATGTAAGTTTGTTCATATATTAGCAACTGATGCATGACATCAGTGTACATGATCAAAGTGAGTAGATTTAAATATTGTCCTAATTTATGTAACTGAAAAACACTTTGCTTTGAGGTTATCTGGGGGAACCTCATTTAAATGGCGTTTGCGCCAATTTGAATTGTTAAAAAAAACCGGTTATATAAAACCCATTCTTTTCACATATTATCACAAAGAAAAGGATAAAAGTAATTGAGCGTTCCCGAATCTAAAGTCCTTGAGAAGTTTGGTTTACCAGCGTTTGGGTTGGACTGACGTCACCTACCTGCTAAATACACTGATACGCCCAGGCAAAACAAGCCAATCGCTACATGTCGGACTGCTCTGCTGTCCAATAGGAACCAGTCAGCCCTAAGAGAGCAAAGAAAAAAAAGTAACCAACGTGTAACAACAGGCCTTTTTGTGTGCAGATTAACGATGTCGCCGCAATTTGGTGTACCATCTCAGAGGTTCAGTTCGAAAGAGCACAAAGTTATTTGTGTTTGAATCGGCGCACTCGCAGATATGCCTCTGTTGTCAAAATACTTTACTGTGATGGCATGTAATGTTTTGTTTTCAAAAATGTACTCTCACGACGTGGGAAAAGGTCGCGGGTCGTGAGCTGAAACTCTAATGAGAGGGAGCTATTGTGCTTCGCGCTTCAGACATGGGGCCGCTATTCCTGCGCTAGGCCACCTCGCACTCATTGAACTAGCAACTCTTACAGAACTGAATGACGAACTCATCTCTGTTGGAGCTGGAGAAACCCTATCAAAACCCCAAATAAATCACACATTTGCGTTAATTTGGTTACCTGTTTGTGTCTTCTTCTCCCCTGCAAATCTCTGTGGTAAAGTAACTGTGCAGAAGACAGACGGTAACAGAGCAGAGGTTCAGAGTGAGAGATAACGCGGAAAGAACCGTAGAGACTGGCATCAACACAGCAGAAACCTCAGCTGGTACAACGGTCGAAGGCGACTCCCGCACGTTCGCCTGCTGTGACTGCAGCTGAAAGATCAAAATAACGGACAACAAGGACATAATAGCAGATAAAATCCCCAGAAACGCCAAAACCATCAGGGAGCGATGGCTGTAGGTGTCCAGCATCCTCGTCGGAATGTAATTGTTTACAAAACTATACAATATTACGTCGAAACGCTTCTTCGTTTAAGAATGAAAAAAGGGTAATTTTGCATCTAGGCAGTTTAAGTGGCTAGTCTACACCAGTGGCTTTTCTTTCTTCCTCTGAAGTATTTTGTCTGCGTTTCGGTGCTCGGTTTTCCATGCAGAAGTCGTGCGGACCGGATCCCACTCTGGAATGCGTATGTTGGCTGGTTGCTTGAGAGCACACGGTGAGTGCTCAGACTAAGCATGTGATCCAGGTCACCTAAAATCCGTCAGATTAAAAACTTTTCATGTGGCAATAGACTTTTCATTTGGATTCTCCTAAATAACGCAGGCACACAGCCGTTCGAGATTCTGTCCCCTAAAATGGCATCAGTAAAAACTTTTGCCGACATTGCATTCGCTCCCCCACCCCGCCCCCCTTTTCTGCCAAGTGAAAAGCCTTTTTCGGTTTGGTCGACATTGAGCACAGACTAAAAGCCGTAATGAACGATATAAAAAAAGGCAAAAGGCAAGAAAATATAAAATGAATGAAATCGCTGTAAAATAAGTAAAAAATAATACTCAGATTCAAGAAAAGCATTAACTATTTTATGCGGGAGTGTTTTACCTTTTCATTCGTTAAAATTCAAATATAATGTGTATTTAAATTAAACCTAACTTCTTACCGTCCAACGGCAAATGACTGACTAGTTAATGTAGAGTGTAAACCCTCTTACAGGTAGAATGAAACGTGTGAGCCCGTAATTTTAGCTCCGTGGTTCTGGGGAAGCAGAGGGCAGTTGATGTTCTGCACCCAGTTGCTCATCATTGAATCGAATACATTTTTTTAAGAAAAAAAACAAAGAAAAAAGCACACAAAGAAATGTCATAGCGCTCCCGCGTATAACAGATGTCATCCGTAATTTACTCAGGTTATAACCAACAAATCAGAGATTTTTTTCAAAAGTGTAGGACTTAATCAACCTGAAAAATAAATAAATAAATAAAAATAAAATTAAAAAAAAAAAGTCGCGAACCTTTCTCTGACCGTTTCAGGGAAATTCTGAATTAAAATAGATTATCGCTAATTTTTGAGTAGCCTATAATTGCACGTAAGGAGTGGTCGCTTTGTGTGAGGCCCAGGTATCTCGCAGACATGACGTTGGCCTGTATGTCCAGACGCCTTGTTCTACGTCTGTACCGTGTTGCTATCTGTGTAGTGCCGCTGAATTTGTATGTAGTATGTACTCGCACGGCCTTGTGTCTGACCTGTTCTGTCAGCTGTTGTATAATTGTTCGTCATCGCCAACGGCAACGTTATCCATCCAAATCTGCCTCGGCACGATTCCAAAAACTCCCTGCACGTACATTGCACTGGCCTAAGAAAGGTTTGTGTATGTGTGTTTTTTGCTGTTGTATTTGTTTAAACAGAAGAATCAAAAACGTCTCAAAATTAAAAAAAAAAAAAAAAGAATATACTGTCTATCGAGGGAAATGAAATCTGTTTACAAATTGCCCCGCAAATAGCAGCGAAGTTTGAATAAGACATGCTGCTTGTGCCTGTGAGTCTAAGTGTGTGTGTGCGTGCGTGCGTACGTGTGTGCGTGTGTGAGTGTGCATGTGTGAGTGTGTGTATGTGTGTGTGTGTGCATGTGTGAGTGTGTGTGTGTGTCTGTCTCTCATGCATGCATTGTTTTTTAAAAGCTTGTTTCTGTGTGGTTTTCTTTTAACCTTTGAGTAATTAAACTTAGAACTGAAGATTTCTCTGTGCAGGTCAGCTCGCGTGGCTAAGAGCAGTCTCTTAAGGGGATGGGGGAGGTGAAGAGGGTGGGGGGGGTGGGGGTATGGGAACCTACAGCACTGCTCTTAAAGACATAAGGGTTTTGCTTCTTAAAAAAAACCCTGTATGGGTTAGATCGGTGAATAGTTCTTACTAATGCTCGCTGGCCGAGGGAGGGTTATTTCTGCACCACACAGCCTCACCACACGAGCAGAAGAAAACTGAACATGCTGATGCTCTCAAAAGCAGAAGTGAGTAGTTTCAGGGAAAGAAAAAAAAAATTAAGTCTAATTATGGACACTTTCCAAAGCTTTCTTCATGTGACTGGAAGACGACAGAGTAAATAAAAAGAAGTGTGTTTCTCTCTGCGAGGTGCCCAATGAAATAAATATCTGATTCTGAAAGTACATGCACCTCATTCAGAAAAAAAACCAATCTTAGTGTGAATGTACTGTGTTTTTATACAAGCAAAACCTCCCGGTCTTGAATTCTGATACATGATATGCTCAGACTCTTTTTTTTTTTTTTTTTTCTTCTGATAATAGAAGGAGCCCATGTAACGCTCATGTTTTCGTGCCTTAGGGAGTTCGGCCCAGACCACTTGGGCCAGACACACCCTGTGGTAGGGCCCGGTCCGCGGGGGAGCCAGGTCCCAGCGGGATTGGATGGAGCTATGTGTCTGCTGCTCAGTTTGGGGATGTGGATTGGTGAGATGGGACTTTCAGTTGTCTGAGGAGATGTTGCTGATTATTGCATCATATTATGTGTGGCTCAGTGTCCCTGGGGAGGCTCCAACACTACACAGTGTCTATGTATGTAGGGGAGAGAGAGAGAGAGAGAGAGAGGGAGAGATTTTAGTCCTACCCATTTAGATGCATGAATATGTGGTCTAGAGAGGGTGAAGTTATTATTACTATTCTGTGTGTGTGTGTGTGTGTGTGTATGTGCGCGCGCGCTAAGTTTGTGTGTGTGCATGCATGCATGCTTAGTTGTGCGTGTGTGTGTGTGAGAGTGCGTGTCTGTGTGTGTGAATTATACCTGTCCACATTTACATGTAGGCGTAATAATGCCTGACACGTTCTAAGAATATTCCAGAACAATGTAGGCTGTGTATAGTAAGTGATTGAGTTATTACCCCTAAATATAACACGCGTGTATAAATGTTGAGCTTTCTTGAGCATCAAAAATAGAACAAAATGCACATCCATCATAGCTGTACACAAACATGAACATACAGCACCCGAGTCCAAACACATTCTGTCTAAAAGCTGCAGAACTGTAGTCATTAGAGCATTATTCTCTTCTCACTTCTGTGCTTAGAGCAGAACGTATAAGTAACTCTTCCCCTCTCTCTTTCTCCAAGACAGACCTGGCTGAGAAAAACACTGTTAATCGTATTCTTTCAGAATGTTCTGATGATCCCTGTATCACTGTGTATGTAAATATGTCACAGAATCACTGGGAAAAGCCATCCATGTTTTGGCTTGTATTTTATCATCCTCTTGTCTCTTTCTCTGGTTCATTGTCTCTGCGTCTCTGTCCTGATGCAGCAATGCAATTGTTCAACACTTTCATTGTGAAGAATTTGTCTGCAGACAACGGCACACAGACAGAAATTGTTTGTGTGTCCTTGTGTGTGCGTGTGTGTGTGTGTGTGTGTGTGTGTGTGTCCTTGTGTGTGTGTGTGTGTGAAGTTCAGAAGCGTACGGTTTGACAGAAGCGAGTGCAAGAAAGAAGGCTGATGTGGTTGTGTTTAAATTAGAATGAAGACGGTCACAATGGTTTCTCAAATCTGCCTTCAGCACAGAGGACATGCAAAATGGCACATGTAAAATGGCGCAAATGAAAAAAAAATTTAAAAAGAAAGAGAGAAAGAAAAACACGATCACAGATAAATTTCCACAGAGGAGGAGAAAAACATGTTGTCCTATTGGTGAATGCAGCCACTCTGAAACAGCATAAAAGTACATTAATAATTCATGGATAAAGACTTTTGTTTAATTTCATATCGCAACTGAGCTTGTAATGCACTTTATCATTGTGCTCTAGCTACGAAAGTGCAAATTTTATGAACATGTAAGAAAAGTGTTCAGACAACTTAAATGTTCAGGAAAAATAAATAATAATAAATAAAAAAAACCCCACTAGGCCTAAACTAGGCACAACTGTTCAAAGCATTCAAAAGTTTTCAAAAAATGGCGTGAGTGCGCGCGCAATGTTTAGAGATAATGAAAGAAACAAAATGCAGAAATAAGTCTGTGAAGTCTTGTGGATGTGTGCCAGCAAAACCGTAAACTGCCCCCCCCCCCCCCCCCACCAACAAACCGACTGTAGAACATCTTCATTCCCTCTCACTGATACCTTTAAACACAGTGCATGGGGCAACATCGCTCTCAGTTAAACTATATCCTCTGATATTAGTGAACAGCGGTATTAGTCACTTATTATAATATCAGACTAGTGTTTGTTCTCTGTCTCTGAGCTGCAATCTTGTTATTTTCCATTCAGTGCAGCTACATCTGAAGAAATACGTAGAGGCACATTTAGACAGAATCACAGATCTAACGCCTCTGACCTTTCAGAAATAATTAAACATCATATCGACGGAAAATTAAAACGCCGTTCAGTTTTATTGTTTACATAACTTTTTCTTGGGTTCATTTGTTTTAAGCATATCCGTTAGATGAAACGTTGTGGTAACAGCAAATGCAAAGCTAACACCAAAGCTTTGTACGAAAGTCCTGTTTCGGTTTGACAAGTTGTTTTATGTACTACACAATTCAACTTTCTGTAACTTCATTTAAAATTTATAGTAGCGACATGTTCAGTCAGCACAGGACTCCAGCAGTCAGCTCCTTAAGCGAAACAGTCAAAGAGAGCCGGGAGGACGAGCCACGCGCCGCTGCGTTAAACCAATGGCGTGGCCGGGGGGCGTATTATGGTAATTTCTCTTAGAGCACAATCTCCTGTACAACTGGAGATTAGACATTAAAGAGTGGCTTCCTTCCTCCCTTCAGTCGCTGCGTTCAGGTGAGACCTTCAATCTACTGAGACAACTACAAGTGTCGATAGAAGTTTCTTTGATGTTCAGCGCGGCTTCACGGCGTCGGTGGTTAAACTGACAGTTCACGCGCAACCGGCTGAGGCTTGGAAACTGATAATCAGGTGAGCAGCAGATGCGCGCGGCGTCAAAGAGTGAGGTACTTCGGAATATTAACGCTATATTAAGACTATATTTCGAAGACGCTGGGGTGTTTAAATGATAGGTTGCTTGTTTATATAGTAAATATAGAATAACGAAATTCTATGGACATTAAAATGAACTCTTTACAGAAAGCCAACGTAATTTGTAAGTTACAACACACTTGGTTCCCGGCAGATTTGATGATGATTGCTAGAAAAGCGCCAAATTATTTTGACTCTCAGTGTTTCTGGGGGCTCGTATGTTTCGTTTTGACTCAGTTTTCATGAGGCACTTAGGCCGTCCCTGGAGATAGTTAATTATATGTTCATTTATAACAAACTGGTTACACCGTTTTCGCTCGTAACGCTGTGCACGCCATTCAGTGATATCCGCTGCTGACTAAACAGTTTGAGTAGGCTATCAGTTCATAATGACTGAACAAACTGGTTCGGTTTAAATATGTAGTGTATGTGTTCTGAGCGATTTATTTATTTTTTCGAGCCAGACGCTTGCGTTTACTAGAGCGACAGCGCGAACATGAGAGTAGATGAGGTTTTCCTGACGACACATCTCAGATGCAGGGGCCTCCTGTGTGCCCTGAAACACCGCTACTGCAGCGTCGGTATCTTTAAAAATGTGTTGGATTACTTGAGGAAAAAAAAAAAAACAATGTATATACAGGTGAATTATTGACTGACTTCGCGTGTGTGTATGCGTGTGTTGAAAGGTTTTTTTTTTTTTCAAAATTATAAAAACTATGCAGATTTCTCTACCATGCCTTAGTGCAACTGACTGAAGTCAGGCATTTAATTGAAAGATGGTGCCCTTCACCTGTTATGGTAAAAATAATGATTTATACTCCTTCTCTCTCAGACTCAGGGAAATGTTCTGAGGGGCTTTTATATTATCCTCTAGATTTAAATTAAAAATAAATAAATAAATAAAAGAAACATTCTTATGGTCTGATCAGCTTGGATCTAGAACCGAATGAAAGAACCTGAACCCATTCAGTGGTGTTACAAATCAGAGTTCCTAGTTTAGGCACAGGAGTTGTGCGTACCTGCAGACTGTCGCTGTCGGGGGCAGAACTGGACTGTCAGAGAAACGCTCTTTCTGTTCACCTGCTTAGACTAGAGGGTTTTTCTGCAAGTGCATTAGATACTTAGATAATGTGATACATGTAATGTGATATATTTATGTGTTAATTAGATATGTCTAACAGAGACAGAGAAGCTGTGCAGTGAGAGCATTTCATGCTTGCAGCAGACAGATAAAGTCTTGACCAGTGACAACGAGGGATTTTGTCATGCAACCATACGCATGAGAAGTCGCATTCAGATGAGCAAAATAAATTAGAACGTTGGTAAATCAGAACAGCCTAGCCCTGTATAGAACTGGCCTAACCCTTAACAGCTAGACGTGATTATTTTTACAAAGCAGGGTGTCAAACGGAGCTCCTAACCTCAGTTCTGGTGTCAGAAATTACAGCCAGATTGTTTCACGTGAAATCACAAAGTACAGCTCGCCGTGTGTAAACTTTGCTGACACACTCTCAACCCCTTTTTTAGCCGTATTTTCACTCTTTTTCAAACCAGCTTTCTCTGGTGCAGCTTAGTCAACATGTAGCCATGCAGCTATGGAGATGTATGTTATGCAAATTGAATTCTTGCTTTCTATTTTTGGCTGGCCTTGGTTTCCCATCTGAGTCTGAACAACTGATACTGAAAATACGGTTCCATACTTCTGTGTGACGACGCACAGCTTGTCCCTAAATAAAGATCAATTTCTAAATCTTTAAATCAGTCCAAATTACCAAGTAGTTCAGCCAAAACAATATCAGCCAATGTATACCTTTACACAGACAAACATAAACTCATAAATAAACACAGACAACGCGTATTTTTACAATGTACCTGGAATTTAGGATTTTGATTATCAACGCCGTAGTAACAGAGCAGCGTAAGGTTTGAGACCCGAGACTTGGATTTTTAGTCGCCGTTCCCAGTTTTCCATGTGACACATGTTCCTGATCGTTTCGAGTGTGTTTATTTTGGATAGTTTTTTTTTGTTTTTTTTAAAACACGGATACAGTAGCCTTTACATGCTTCTGTGGAATTGATTTCCAGATGTCTAGAGGCGGCAGTAGGCCGTGAGGCAGGGTGGGCTAATGAAGCGTGCCCGCATGACAGGGATGATTCACGCTTTCAGTCTTGTGCTGGAACAACTTTAGCTTCTGATGACGAAACTGTTTGTTGTTAGCACACGAGTCACACTGTCCCTTTGAGAGGGTTAGCAAACACAGCTCTCCTGCCCACAGAGACTACTGGGATAGAGTGGGCCCTGGTGTCAGACTCTCTCTCTCTCTCTCTCTCTCTGCATGTGTGTGTAGTCCTTTCCCCTGTCTGGTCTCTGGGTGCTCTGCAGAGGAAACCAGAGTCTCTCTCTCAGGGGAATTGAAGACTCAGTGTGTCTACAGACGAGTAACAGTTCAGCTCGCATCTGACACAGCCTCCTCGTGTGGTCTGTACCAGCGCCGGGTCTGTGTGAGCCAGGGCGTCTTACTTCTCAACTCAGATAACGCCGACCCAAAGGTCAGTAGGTCACATCTAAGGACTCCACCTGTCTGGAACGGCTAAAACACGTTCTCGTGCTTTGTCAGGGTATATTCTTTTTCTTTAAATACAGTAGAACCTCTGTAGAGTGACGGCAGTGTTTGTGAACGGTGTATTCAGAGATGAACTTTCACACACGCAGTGAGTCTGCTGGTGTTGATCAGTGCTGTGTGAAATGCTTTTGAGTTGAGAGTTATTTTACAGTAAGTGGCAGCTGCACTGTCACAGTCAGAGGGTAGGGGGCGCTGTTTTCTAGCACTCTCATCATCACATTTGACTGTAGATTAAAGTAACACTAAAAGAAATGCTTATGTGATCAAAAACTGACACTCTGGCAGATGTTTCTGGAGGTCTCTTGTCTGGATGGTAGTAAGGCTTTCTTTAAACCCGCTACTGGACTTTCCTCATGGGAAACTGCACACGGAGTGAGGCCTTATGAGGGGGAGGTAAAACAGATCAGTTTGTAGTGGGAGGATAATCCCACAGAGAGGAGGAAAGCCAAGCGCTCTTCTTCATGAACTCAGCACATGATCTTTCTCTTTACACACTTTTATTGTGAAAAAAACCCAGTGCTCTTTACTGTCGTCAGCTCACAGCCGTTTGAGGAACTAGGTTCAGAATTGGGGCAGGGGACAGACGGGGGACAGACACGAAAACCTGTGATAATCTTTTCTTATCGTAAAGATTTCACACATCCGTGCCCCTCTCTCTCTCTCTGTTTCTCTCTCTCTCTCCCTCTCTCTGGCTCTCGTCTGGGTTTGACCTTGAGTGACCCCCCCCCCCCCCCCCCCCCCCCCCCCCCCCCCGTGCCACCATGCACTCCTCAGTTATTTTAAGAGGTGTGAGTCTTCACTTCAATTCAGTTCAATTCAATTCGAGTTTAGTCCTTCACAATGAGCAGTCACAAAGCATGGATATAAAATCCATGTAATTTTATATTTTTTTAAAATAATATTGTGTATTTTCAATGAGACTCTCCTGGATGATCTAAGGCTAGTGTGTGTCTGCATGTGCGTCTGTGTGTGTGTGTGTGTGTGTGCTTTAGGGGGAAATCATGGACATTCTTGCTGTGAGCTGCCAGTCTCTGTGGCAGGAGTGGGCGTTTGGGGTGGGGGCCACATCGGGCTCTTGGGGGTCATGGGAACTGTAGTACAGTTTCCGTTCAGCGTTTGGATTTGACTTCTATTAATAGAACAGGTCATACGTGTCAAATTTGAGAGAGAGAGAGGAGGCCGTGCAGAGCTCCTCAGAGGAGTCAGGAGGACCTGCACAGAGATCTGTACTCCCCTGACTGTCACCCCTGGAGGAGATCTGACCACAGTCACACAGAGACACAAATGAATCAGACAGATGCATGATACACCTGTGTAAATGCCCATTGCTCTCTCTCTCTCTCTCTTTCTTTCTCTCTCTCTCTCTCTCTCTCTCTCTGTCTCTCTTTCTTTCTCTCTCTCTCGCTCTCTCTGTCTCTCTCTCTGTCTCTCTCTCTCTCTCTCATTCATTTCAGAAGAAGAGAAGTTAAGAAGTTACTTATTGAACTTATTGAATGTGTGTTCTGTTCACATTTTTGTGGCAGAAGTTAAACAGAAATCATACACTTCGTGAGTCACCGGACAACTCGTTCGTCTAAATCCGTTATATGCCCTGATTACGGTTTATTGTAATTGTTGGCATAGAGCTAATTGTGTACACAAAAAATGCTCAGTTATCTATATTGTGACATAAAATATTTCCACATTTTCAATTTTAACTCATGGCTCTCAGAAAATATACAACAGTATAATTTTTCTCTCTAGAATAGGTGGCCTACAACTGCCAGCCCTATTACAGTTAGACATCTCCATGGTAATGGGTTGCCTAGTGTACAGGTGTGTGTTTGTGTGTGTGTGTGTGCGTGTGTGTGTGTGTGTGTGTGTGTGTATACCCCTGTGCCATCATGCTCTTTGCCTGACTGTTTGTGTTGTGTTTGGTTTGTGGGAGAGGAGGGGGTGGAAATGGCCGTTCCCTTGGTTTAAACATGTTATTATTCTGACTACGCCACTCATTGCTTTCTCCCTTTAAAGGGAGCGAAGGTATTTTTGACCATGTTGTGTGGAAATGTCTGTCTGTATCAAGAGAACACAAACTGAGTGGGTGTTAGCCTGGATGGGCTAACTTTAGCCTACTGGTCCCTCTGGGGGGGTTAAATAAAACACCCTGTCATCATCAGGGGCCAAGTGGGGCTAGGGGGTTGGGGTGGGGGTGGGGGTGGAACCCAAGATATTAAACAAAACAAAAACAAAAATCGACGTTTTATAACAGATGCATGACAAAATCCTTTAGTACAGATGCCATGTTTTGGTCCTGTGGGTGTTGCCGACATAGCCTGTCATGGTCTGTGGTTAAAACTGGTGAAAAAAAAAGTGAAAGAAAATTGGCATTTAGTTGAAGATGTGTTTTGAGTGTTTCAGCTTTGAGCTGCAGGATTCCAGTCTAATGTTTGTCAAACGTAACCTTGAACAGACCAGAAATCTTCACGTGAAGAAACTGTTTAAACTCATTGTCCACACTACACCTGTCTAGGAGCTTTGCAATAAAAATAAGGCGAAATAGAAAATGCTTTAAAAATGTCGTTTTCCTTTTTTATTTCAGAACGTTGTATATTTAGAGAGAAACACAGAGAAACATGGGACGAAAGAAAATTCAAATTTCAAGAATCCTGGACCAGCGAAACCGGCAGGTACATGTCCTCATGCCTGGTCTGGCTTGTCCTTCATCCTCACCTTCATCTTCTTCATCTCTCCTGTGTCTCAGACAACCTAAAAATAACGCCAGATTTCCATTGTCTAGGTGACGTTTACGAAGCGTAAGTTTGGGCTGATGAAGAAGGCCTATGAGCTCAGCGTGCTGTGCGACTGTGAAATCGCTCTGATCATCTTCAACAGCACCAACCGACTCTTCCAGTACGCCAGCACGGACATGGACAAAGTCCTGCTCAAATACACCGAGTACAGCGAGCCACACGAGAGCCGCACAAACACAGACATTCTGGAGGTAGACTGCGCTCGTCTGAGCCCGCTCTGATCTGGTCTCTGTCTTATCCTACACAGAAACCTCTTATCAGTGAGAAATGGTTTATCTGTGTGTGTGAGTGTGTGTGTGTCTGTGTGTGTGTGTGTGTGTTGTTTGTGATTTGACTGTGGCGGGACATTGACGACTCTCTCTCTCTCTCTCTCTCTGTGTCTGTAGACTCTGAGGAGGAAAGGCTTGATGACTCTCTGTCTGTCTGTCTCTCTCCCTGTCTGTCTGTCTGTCTGTAGACTCTGAGGAGGAAAGGCTTGATGACTCTCTGTCTGTCTCTCTCTCTCCCTGTCTGTCTGTCTGTCTGTAGACTCTGAGGAGGAAAGGCTTGATGTCTCTCTGTCTGTCTCTCTCTCTCCCTGTCTGTCTGTCTGTAGACTCTGAGGAGGAAAGGCTTCATGACTCTCTGTCTGTCTTTCTGTCAGTCTTTCTGTCTGTGTCTGTCTGTAGACTCTGAGGAGGAAAGGTTTGACGACTCTCTCTCTCTCTCCCTGTCTGTCTGTCTGTCTGTAGACTCTGAGGAGGAAAGGCTTGATGACTCTCCGTCTGTCTCTCTCTCTCTGTCTGTCTGTCTGTGTGTCTGTAGACTCTGTGGAGGAAAGGCTTGACGACTCTCTGTCTGTCTCTCTCTCTCCCTGTCTGTCTGTCTGTCTGTCTGTCTGTGTGTGTGTGTAGACTCTGAGGACGAAAGGCTTGACAACTCTCTGCCTGTCTCTCTGTCTGTCTCTCTTTCTGTCTGTCTGTGTGTGTGTGTGTGTGTGTGTGTACACTCTGAGGAGGAAAGGCTTGACAACTCTCTGCCTGTCTCTCTGTCTGTCTCTCTGTCTGTCTGTCTGTCTGTCTGTGTGTCTGTAGACTCTGAGGAGGAAAGGCTTGACGACTCTTTGTCTGTCTCTCTCTCTGTCTGTCTGTCTGTGTGTCTGTAGACTCTGAGGAGGAAAGGATTGGGTCTGGATGGAGCGGATCTTGATCATGATGACTCTATGCACACGGGAGCAGAGAAATATCAACACAGCGAAGGCGTGGATCTCTCAGTCACCCGCCAACGCTACTATGTCAGTATTCAAAACGTTTAAAACCCTATATCGATATTCAAACCTTTTCATTAAAAACCCTATATCGATATTCAAACCTTTTCATTAATGCTGGTTTTAAAACGTTATGTCACGATTCAAACCTTTTCAGTAAAAACATTACATTGATATTCAAACCTTTTCATTAATACTTATTTAAAAACATTATCTCAGTACTCAAACCTTTTCATTAATACTTATTTAAAAACATTATCTCTGTATTCAAACCTTTTCATTAAAACTTAAACGTTCTATCAGCATTCAAAACGTTTTATAACCGCTTATTAAAACCGTTCCACTGTGAAGAGAAAAGCATGAGAGCAGTAGCACTGCAAAGCTGTTTCTAAACCACATCAGAGTGGCCCTTTATTCACTACATCTCTCTTTTTCTGCGAAAAGGCCAGCACGCTCAGGCAGTCAGCTGACGACAGTGCTTATTTATATCGTTATCTTTTCCATTAAAGATTCTCACAAAGCGGCCGTCTGGGCCAGAGTGCCGGGAAGAGGGTGAGGGTGTGTAGACCACGCATGGTTAAATTCGGGGTGGTGTTGTTTAGATGGAGACTGCGTGAGAGGAGGAAGACTAGGGTGACAGGGTGTGGTCAGTTAGCGCAGCGCACGTGAGCACCACCGACCCCCGCTGGGGTTTACACACGTCTCTCGGCTGTTTCCAGAATCTTCCATCAGCCTGAACAACGTGTCCGGCCCACAAACAGCCCTGTGGGGACAGAAGCTGATACGACGTGAACAGAGTGACTTCAGTAAATCAGCGGACAGGACTGCTGTCAAAATCAGCACCCCGCTCTGTTAGTTCAGTATGTCTGATAAAAGTCAAACTGCCGTGTGTGCGGAAACACAGTAAAAAAAAAAAAATAAAACAAAAGCAAATTAAAAAAAAAAAGGAAGTTACTCTTTAACTGTTTCACAGTATTCTTCTGCGTAACACTTTGGATTGTGGGAGATTCTGAGTGGTGCAGTTCAAAGTGAATGAAGGCTCGTGGAATGGAGTGAGAAACTTGAAACTGATTTATGTGGTAAAGTTTGACTGCACTAATTCTTTAAATTACAGCACGCTGATAATGAGCATCACTGCTAACATCATTTTAACCGAAAGTCTTAAAATAACAATTACCCATGTTCAGGTAAATAATATCTTTAGAGCAGGCTAGTTAAAGCTGACAGCTAGCATTGATTTGTCCTGGTATTGATCAGTCCTGTTATTGATCAACCCTGTTATTGACCCACTAAAGCAGGACCCTATGTGCTCCTGTTACCCGTGGTCATTTACAGTGACCGCGAATGCCCGTGGTCATTTACAGTGACCGCGAATGCCCGTGGTCATTTACAGTGCCAGTGAATGCCCGTGGTCATTTACAGTGCCAGTGAATGCCCGTGGTCATTTACAGTGACCGCGAATGCCCGTGGTCATTTACAGTGCCAGTGAATGCCCGCGGTCATTTACAGTGCCAGTGAATGCCCGTGGTCATTTACAGTGCCAGTGAATGCCCGTGGTCATTTACAGTGCCAGTGAATGCCCGTGGTCATTTACAGTGACAGTGAATGCCCGTGGTCATTTACAGTGAGTTGGGCTGAGGGGACGCTTGATCACACAGACAACACATACACAGAAGACAGTGTTGCAGTCATCGGTCGGAAACCCTAGCGATAAATTTACCACGGTTACTGAAATCTGACACACACAGACACAGTATCTGCGGTTACGCTAAGATCAAGGAGAGGTTTCTCTCACTGTGGGTACCATACACTTTACAGTAATGATCCAGCCACACTGCTGCCAGGACTCTAATCAAATTATTACAAACAAGTTTTTAACAGTATATTAAAAAAAAAAAAAAAACCTGTA
Organism: Chanos chanos; assembly: GCF_902362185.1. Classification (NCBI taxonomy): domain Eukaryota; kingdom Metazoa; phylum Chordata; class Actinopteri; order Gonorynchiformes; family Chanidae; genus Chanos; species Chanos chanos. The sequence goes on along the minus strand of NC_044503.1, from coordinate 1,649,137 downwards.
TTTAAATTTGTACTGCACTACGTGTTTGAACAGCTGGGCAGGTGTCACTTTGCTCTGTCTGCTCTAATCACTGCATAAAATCGGACTTGTTCCATGACGTGTCAGGTGGGACATAAAAAAGCATGTGATACTTGGGATCATTGAAGCAGATCGTGACTGTAACCGCCACATGGCATGAAACCGCACTCACCGGCTCATGGAACGCAGTTTAACCATCAGGCTGTTCTGCATTGCCGCGGGTGACTGGGGTTTGTGACCAGGTCACGTCATGCTCTCTGACTTGGCTGCTAATTTAATTTAATTTAATTTAATTTAATTTAATTTAATTTAATTTAATTTAATTTTATTTCTCTTTGATTTTCCACAGCCCCCCTCTCACATCCAGTCAGACGCTCCGCTAGTCTCACCTGGATGCGAGAACAGTTTTCCCAGCTCTCCCAGTCCCAGTCAGGGCTCTCACCATCGCTCCCAGTCCTTCAAACCTCTTGGACCACGCCCGGGTTCTAGCACTCCCACCTCCACCCACCCCCACTCTCCATACTTGGCCCCACACCCAGGTACAAGGCCCCTGCAGCCGGAAATGCAATATTGTGTGTGTGTGTGTGTTTGTGTGTGTTTGTGTGTGTGTATGTGTGTGTGTGTGTGCGTGTGTGTGTTTTTTTGTGTGTGCGCGTGTGTTTTTATGTGTGTGCGTGCGCGCGCGTGTTGACCACACTGTGTTTTTAAAATTGTTTTATTAATACTGTTTTTGTTTTGTTGTATCGGCCAGATACTGTAGATTCAAACCAAGCTAAAAGCCTCTGATTGTGGTAGAGGTAGTGGAAGTCCCCTGATACCTGCATCTTCCATCCCATTCAGTAAACTAATGGAATACAAACAGCACAAAAAGAGAATTTTAAAAAAGTGAATAACAGCTTAGAAAACAAAATGAATATACGATGAGTTTTTATGTCTTGTGCAGTGATCAGAATGCAATATTCATAATGAGCAAACTGCACTGACCAAATGTATCATTTGGTATCGCTCATTATATAATCGGTTGTATCTGTTATAATTAGATGCAATCGATATCGCTGTCCTCACAGACCATCGTTTCATACACCCACCACGTTCATGATCTTATTTTCACCCTTTCATGTTTTGTTTTTTGTTGTACACTGTCACAAAGAGAAGTTTACTTCAGTTGGTGTTAGGTGTAGTTAAGTTGGTGTTGGGTGTAGTTAAGTTGGTGTTGGGTGTAGAGATGTTGGTGTTGGGCGTAGTTAAGTTGGTGTTGGGCGTAGTTAAGTTGGTGTTGGGCGTAGTTAAGTTGGTGTGGGGCATAGTTAAGTTGGTGTTGGGCGTAGTTAAGTTGGTGTTGGGCGTAGTTAAGTTGGTGTTGGGCGTAGTTAAGTTGGTGTGGGGCATAGTTAAGTTGGTGTTGGGCGTAGTTAAGTTGGTGTTGGGCGTAGTTACGTTGGTGTTGGGTGTAGTTAAGTTGGTGTTGGGTGTAGTTAAGTCGGTGTTGGGCGTAGTTAAGTTGGTGTTGGGTGTAGAGATGTTGGTGTTGGGCGTAGTTAAGTTGGTGTGGGGCATAGTTAAGTTGGTGTTGGGTGTAGTTAAGTTGGTGTTGGGTGTAGAGATGTTGGTGTTGGGCGTAGTTAAGTTGGTGTTGGGTGTAGAGATGTTGGTGTTGGGCGTAGTTAAGTTGGTGTGGGGCGTAGTTAAGTTGGTGTTGGGCGTAGTTAAGTTGGTGTTGGGTGTAGTTAAGTCAGTGTTGGGCGTAGTTGGTGTTGGGTGTAGAGATGTTGGTGTTGGGCGTAGTTAAGTTGGTGTTGGGCGTAGTTAAGTTGGTGTTGGGTGTAGAGATGTTGGTGTTGGGCGTAGTTAAGTTGGTGTGGGGCATAGTTAAGTTGGTGTTGGGTGTAGTTAAGTTGGTGTTGGGTGTAGAGATGTTGGTGTTGGGCGTAGTTAAGTTGGTGTTGGGCGTAGTTAAGTTGGTGTTGGGTGTAGAGATGTTGGTGTTGGGTGTAGTTAAGTTGGTGTTGGGCATAGAGAAGCTAGTGCCAGGTTTCGTGGCTGGTAAACTGGTTCAGAGTTTGTGGAATTGACCACAAATTTAACAGCGGTCTTACAGGAGCCAGTCTGGTTTAGTGCATCCAACTGCTGATGTAAATTATCCTGTGTTTTACAGAGGGGGGGGGGGCACCCAGAAAGCCCCCCCCCAGCTGCTCTACACTCCACTGTATAGTTAGATTAGCTAGATTAGCTATCTGTGCACACACAGGAAGTTCCCCTGCTTTGTGAAACAGCTCCCGCCTCCCACACACGCACACACACGCGCACACACACGCGCACACAGACACAGACACACACATACACACACGCACAGACACACACACGCACAGACACACACACGCACACACACACGCACACACACACACACACGGGCACACCCCCCCTCCTCCCCATGTGTGAAACGGAGGCTTTAGTCTGAGTTGTGGTTTCTTCTGCGCGCTGTATTGCACCTGCTGGATAGGAGACATCAGAGCGGCACCGAGCTCTTCTTGCCCCGTTGCTATTAGTAGCCATGTATGGGAATAAGACTCAGCCTCTTCACTCGAATCATGTGGTCACACTGCAGTCGTCACAATGAGCCCTGACACTCGCCTAGGCACGCAGACTGGAGACTGCCTCCATCACCTCTTAGATTCTAATATCAGGTCGTACAACAATGGCTTTGATGGCCTGGGCAGTGTGTGTGTGTGTGTGTGTTTTGGCTCGTACAGTAGGACGGAAAATTAGTGTCTCTTATCTGTATTATCTAACAGACAGGTGTCATTCATAGATACGCACTGGAATTTTTTTTAAAAGCACTTCTCCTTTGAAAGAGAGGGACACCACACGAATGTGCCTGCGCGCGCGTGTGTGCGAGTGTATGTGTGTGTGTGTGTGTGTGTGTGTGAGTGAGAGAGAGAGAGAGAGAGAGAGAGGTGTGAAAGATGATTGAAAAACACTTCTCCTTTGAAAAAGAAAGAGAAAGAGAGAGAGAGTGAAAGAAAGAGAGAGAGGGACGGAGAGAGAAAGATAGGAGAATAAAATAGAATCTTGCCCACATCTTGTTTTTCACTTCCCTATGTGTGTATATATGTGCGCGTGTGTGCGCGCGCGTGTGTTTGTGTGTGTGCGTGTGCATGTGAAGGTATTGGCTACTCGATGTTCTCCCATGGTAACCTGAGTCGGACGTTGGATATGAAGACGCCGCCCCCTCTGAATCTGGGCAGTGATGGGCGTCGGATGGACACGTACCCTGGACTGACCAGTACTCGAAACAACCTAACTAATGCTGTGAGAGGCCATGTTAGAACATTCTAGAACATTCATTCTAGAACATTCGCCCTTTACAACTAATAGAGGCAAATCGCTTTCCCTATGCTGTGTTTTGAACAGGTCTTAATTACGTAATTAATAAACCTTAATAAACTGTTCAGTATGGGTTGCAGTGTTTGTTGTAACAGGCTGTAACAATGTTCATTTCATTTATGAATGGCTTCAAACATCACCTCATTTCATGTTGCTTGAAAAACACACGAATCAGTGATAGCCAATCCAGTTAGATTAAGGAATAGATTTGAATTCCTCTCTGTAATTGGATGTTTCCCTGTGTCAATCAGAGAATGCTATACCAGAGTATGCATCCCAGCAACCACATGCTGGCCATGTCTAAGGCGGGCCTACTGGGACACAACCTGGGAAACTACGGCTCGCCCGGTGAGAGTCCCGCCCCATCAGAGAATAAAAGCACAATCGGAACGATGTCTTTCCACATTAACAAACACAGCCAGCGTCCTCTCAATGAGACTGCACACCTCACCGTTTGGTTTATTTACACGAGTTATGTTTCTGTGGCTCCCGGAGATAGCAACTGTTCCTCTCTCTCATTAGATTACGGTCACACGGGTTTCTCTCACACTGTGGGCGTCCCGCGCGGCTCAGCCAACACCTGGCAATCCCTGGCACACCAAGACACCCACCAGTCCCTCACTAGCCCCAGGTAAAATCCCAATCTCCAGCCTTCAATCTAATCTAATCTAATCTAATCTAATCTAATCTAATCTAATCTAACGTGAACTAATCTAATCTAATTTAATTTGATATTACAAAATTATGGTATACAAACATTACACACCACAAAGTTCTCTGCAAGTATTGACATCTGTGGTGTGAAACTGTCTGAAGTTATTTCACAGTTGTACTGGTGTTACTGGTTAATAATGCTGTTACTGGTGGTTGCTGCTGGTTTGGGGTAATGTTGCTCGGCTGAGTGTGTACTGTGTCAAATGGGATGGCATTATGTCGCTCTGTTTGTCACATGGAAAATTTCTGTATGGCTTTAGTCTCTGAAAAAGTAGTCATAAGTATGTATGTGTTAAGGGACTTTCTCTGAATTTGTATTGGTTTTTTTTAAACGTGAAAGTCAAGAGCAAATGTCTGGGTTTATTTAGAAACTCGATTCATTCTGAAGTTCTGCTCTGTTCTTATCTGCAGCATGTCTGCGGGAGGCGGACCTTACTCGACACAAGCAGGAGACTCCCCTCCTGGCTCCTCCCTCAACCTCAGCATCAAATCAGAACGCATGTCCCCGGATCAAAACTGCTCCCCGGCCACGCCCTCCGCCCATCACGGGGCTCAACCCTCACCGATGGGTGAAGCCGATTTAGCGAACCGCCCACCTCCAGAGGCGTTCCCCATAGAGCGGGATGGTTACCATAAGAGCAGCTACCCGGGCCAGCACGGCAGTGGGCGGGGCATGGCGGAGGACAGAGGTGTGTGTGACAGACAGGCAGAGACTGAGGAAGGCTGGCAGAGATAGCCACACCCTCGCACCCTCCCTATTGGTTCCCCACCAGGTCACTACCCATCCAACTCACCAGTGTTAACCCTAAAGGTGTCATTTTAAAGTTGATACACGTCCACGCTCTGTAGAGTAAACGCAACTAAGAGAGGATCGGAAACCGGCCCGACTCCTACATTTAACGTCATAATTCGTTTTAGTGCTTATATGAGCAAAGATTTCATTGGAATGTGTAATTACAATAGCGTAGGTACCAGGGCACTGGTGAATCGACACATGTACGTTTGCTCTGCAGGAAAGAGAGTGTGAGGGAGAGGACAGTGATGGCAAACGTGAGGAAAAGGGAACCCGTGACGTGCCAGTCCACAGAACGTTCCGTTTCATTTAGAATCAGCGCAATCTTCAGTCCCCCAACGCAGTGGTCAGTTTCCACAGAATCTTTAGAATGGCCCCTCCCTCCCTTCCCATGCTCCCCCAGCCAATCCGCAGTCACACGGCAGAGAGTCCAGAATAACCGAGAGAAGCCTCCCAACCCTGACCTTTGTGTGTGCAGTAATTAAGCCCTGGCTCTTGCTTTTCATTACAATATACATAATAAACACGGACTAGTCCCTACAGAGCCACCAGCTACTCTAACCCTGCAGCTTCTCAGACTTATGGTGATAAACCAGCAATTGCAGATCATCAAATTTTATGTATATATATATATATATATATATATATATATATATATATATATATATATATATATATATATATATGTGCCACACACACACACATATATAAAATATTTATATATATATAATATATATATATATATATAAATAACATATACAAAATGAAAAAGTAGAGCACAAGGTAGAGTGATCATTGCTGGGCTGTGCTGAAGTTTCAGAACAGTTGGACAGGTTTGAATGGGACCAGTATGTCTCCATGATTATGGCTACATGTATGTTTATGGGGAAATAACAGCATTTACTCTCACTTTCAGTCTGTCAATTTAAAAGGTTTAAAGTAGACAAACATGAATCACAGCTATGCCTCTGTGCAGTTAAAAGAATACATATCATTTCATCTTATTTCACCTTTGTCTGAAATCATTTTCCCGTAGAAGTTTAAGACAAACTTTCCAACCAAACTGAAATGGGTTAGGATTAGGGTAAGATAAATTATATGCTAATATACAATATATCAACACTCTCTCTCGTGTGATATTGCTTTGTTCTACAAACAAGGCTGTTTATCAAGTAATTTGAGACAACAAATTATGTTTTGTTTTTTTTATTTGGCTCCGCCGACAAAAGTAGTTCCCTCAGGATTACATTTACAGGTGTTGTCAAGCGACGCATAACCAGTTTCTTGACTGCAGGTTAGTTAGCTGGCTAGCGAGCGACCTGCTTTTATCATACATGAAAAGGCTAGTTAGCTCATTTCCTTCACACCCAACAGCAGGTTCATCAGCTACTTTTCATCATGCATGTAAAAGCTAGCTATACAGTAGGCAAGCAAGCCACTTTTAATCATAGCCCAACAGCGGGCTAGCTAGGTTCCTTTTTTTTATCATTTTATTCTATATCATAGAATATATATATATATATTCTCAGGGACCCTTCAGTTTATGTTTCCTTTAATGTTTTAATGTATGTAATTTCATAATTTGCATAATTAGCAATTCTAGCCAGACCTGCATCTGATGGAAGATTCATTTTGACCTACGTGTTTAAAAATAGTTTTGCATTAAGAAGGACATTTGTTCACTTTTGTAAGGGAACGTCTTATCTCAGAAGGTAGCGCTGGTGATGATCTGTACGGCACCTGTCTGAGATAAAGTCCAGATGGTTCTAAAGCTTCTGACACCAAAGAGGAAAGGTGGGGAACTGTGTGAATATCTGGTTTCCGCTGAGTTTTCTTTTCTTTTTCTTTTTTTTTTTTTTGCTGTTGTTTTTCCATGCAGACCTGAGACAGTTTTAGGATAAAATGTTAAAGCATTTTTTTAAAAAAGATTTTTGTATATCTGCTTAAAAATAATTAATTGTTTGGTTGTTGATTCATGATATATTGATTCACATTATTTCATGTTATTTAGCATAACTCTGAATTAATTCATAATGTTAATGTTTGTGTGTATTCAGCTCGGCTTGATTTTTATGTATCAGTTCATTTTTACAGATGAATATTAAGATTTTGTTCCAAAAAACAAAACAAAAAAGCGCTTAATTTGTCTTTTTTTGTAACCTACCAGAATCCCGGTGAAATTGAATGTGTTGTCCACCAGAGGTCAGCACATGTGCATGTCTGATAAACCTCAACCGTGTGCCGCGCCAAAAGCTAGAACCCTGCCGGTTGTGTAATATTTATTTTATTCTAATAAAGAAGGGTGACGTCATCGCTGAGAATACCAATCAGGTGCCTCGCGTCGATCTGAAAAGCCCCAGTTTACCTATCACATCTGATAAACACATATTGACTTAAATCTGGCATAAAGCTTTCTGTGGCTCTCGGAGAGAAAGCATGCGTCACGTGTTGTACCTGTGTAGTTATGGTGCGTTCCATGTACCTCTTAACACTGACGTTCTGACGTGTTCCTTGTGTGAACTCTTGATTCTTTGAACACCTCGTGATAACTGGGAAATCCAACCTAAATCTACTTAAACGGATCCTGTCGGTAGCAGAAGTGATTCCTCAGATTATGGCTTTAAACTGAGCACAAACGTAGATTTGTCTCGTGTCAGCATCTTATACTTTGTGGGTCACTACAAACGTTAAGATTCAACAGGATGGGGTATGACACATTTTCTCAAACGAATTCTCTGTAATCCATTTCGCAAACACATATCTAAATAACTCGAAGCCTTTTGAACCAAGAATAACACAATTGGCTAAAATTACCTCTCTTCCCAGACCGTCAGCACGGCCCCCTGTCCTCCCAAATAAAAAGAGGGCTGTCCGAGGTCACGTCTGGGCAGGTCCCCGGAGAGGAGACGCAGGCTACAGGGGTCAAGACTGAATAGAACACGGCCCCTGTCACTATAGCAACAGCCATGACAACCACCCGGGCCTCCGTCCAGCCATGACAACTCAGCCAGGCCCGAAAAATCAGATGCACTTAATGAATGTGATTATATAGATATGTCAACGCCTTTACCTTTTATTTCATTACAACGCAGTCTCGCTCCCAGACGAGTCAACAGGCACTCAGTACGGCAGAAAATCAGCCTGTCTGAACGACGACTAGACATTATTTGTGTCCTATAGCTGGGGGGCGACGGGTTGACGTACAGGAGAAAATTTCTCACAGGGACGACAAAACGATGCGCTCCCTCCTCTCTCAGTTCGCAAATTAGCAGTTAAATCAGCCAGGCCATACAAATCTGCCATAAGCTACTTGTTTTGATAATAAATCCGCGTTCGCCCCACTATCAGACCGTCGTATCCTATAGCCTGCTGTTTAGGGTAATTTTCTAGGTCTGGAACATTGACTATTAGTCAAAACCCAACAGACAGAATGGGCCCATTGGTTGTAGAGAGTGAATCAATATAACTTAAAGATCTGATCACCTTGTGATCAACCGCGGCAACCAAACATTACCTTCTAATTAGCAGGCCTATCATTTCCTTAACAAGAAGACTTTCACCTTCAGAAACCAGTTAGAAAAATGAAATGATACGATTAAAATAACAAGTTAATAATTTCTGCGTGCTGGGTTAAACCGTAAAACAACTGTTTATTTAGTGGCGACACACAAACCCTCCGTCACCGGCAACAAAAGAAAAACCATACTGTTTATACATCTGGGTTTTACACGGATGTCGTAGCAGTACATATAAAGGCAACGTGTGTTTTCCGCTATTTACCCGGTGCTACCCTGTGATGTGGACACCAGACCGATTTCTACGGAGTTTAAATTGACGTAAATAGTGTCCAATGAAGCCAAGCAGCTAATAAAAAGCACAGACAAGCGACCGTCTGACCCCGGATTCAGCACGGCTGTCCGTTTGGTCTGCGTGTGGAAGTGGAATAATATCGCTAATAAATCTTGTCATCTGTCAGACAGACACCCCCAGGACCTCAGCCGGCCGCAAACACGGCACAGGAACGGATACAGAGGGGTTAGCCCGCACTCTTGATACAAATCAAACTTTATTTTACAGTTAAAGTTCACTGTAAAAATAGATTTTACTCTCTTTTAAAATGAGAGAAATAATTATTTTATACCATTAATATATTGCAGTAGGCTATATATGTGTTTGTTTTATTTAAGTGGTGTGTTGACGGTTCCCAGACAGCGCTGGTGTGAAAATGATCATTCAGGTTCGTGTGAAATGAGGGAAAAAAAAAAGTGGAACTATTTTCTTTTCCCACCGTCAGGGCTGTTGATTCTTAATCAGCATGACCGCAGACAGACAGTGTGTGTGTGTGTGTGTGTATCAATATAACAGAAGAAGGTAAAAATATACCGTGTTTGTTCATTGAGAGGAAGTAAAGTATCAGTCACTGTGTCAGAGGTATCACAGAGACTAAAACCAAACACCCCCCCCCCCCCCCCCCCCCCCCCCCCCCCCACACACCCTTTTTTTTTTTTTACTGTGATATAAGGTCATTGCGCACACACACACACACACACACACAGACACCTTTTTTTTTTTTACTGTGATATAAGGTCATTGCACACACACACACACACACAGACACACCCTTTTTTTTTTACTGTGATATAAGGTCATTGCGCACACACACACACACACACACACACACAGACACACCCTTTTTCTTTTACTGTGATATAAGGTCATTGAAATAAAATGTGCTTTTAAGACTAGACACGGGGTGGGAACGTCACCAGAGAACACAAAAGCAGCCACCGTCTTCAAACCACATTTCACATTTTTATTAAAACACAGGATTTTCTTAAAACGTTTCGCACACAGTTCAAGGAGGATCACACCATGCATTCACCTCGATCTCACCTCATCAATCAGGTTACAAACAAACAAACAAACAACAACGCGGTGTGATTCAAAAGACAGTCAGTCGTGGAATTCGCGATCTCTGCCGTACATCTCTAGCAGGCGATGCCATTCACGCACGTGACCCTGCCCTGTGCACTGCTGGGGTCTAGAGAGAGAGAGCACAGCTGTGTGGCACTGGGGAAGAAGTAAATAAACAGATGAATTAAACCCATGATCTGCAGGGCATTTCAGGCCCACAGCAGACGTGTTCTCATGTCTGTGTGTCGTCTGTGGAGTGGCAGACTAAACCCTGGGTCAGAGAGGAGAGGAGAGGCGTGTTTGTCACTCTCTCAAAACGCTGAACACTGTTCTGTCAGCAAGCTCTAGTGGCCAGAGAGATACACACCTGCTCCAGGAACAGACGGATGCAAAAGAAGAAAGAAAAAAAAACAAACCCTAATAATCACTGTTTTCTCTTTGTAACTCTGCTGGTTTCTCCCTTTTCTGATCTGACTTTGCTTCCCTGAGTTCTCAGGCACTTGAAATGTCTTTGCTCAAAAAAAAAAGAAAAAAAAAAGATGACATCACTAGAACACGGTTATTACATAACTCAGATATGATCATAACGTACGTACAGCAGTCTAAGCCCCATTAATGCTGATCACTGTCTGTCAGAAGCTGAGGGTCCTGATTCTAGTCTCGGTGATTTAAAATGATTAAGTTAAACTCAAACTCAATATTTTTTTTTTTTTTTTTTTTAATGTTATAGTGATCAAATGGAAATCGTAAAAGAAAAAGTAAATAAATACAAGGTAACACTATCTCTCTGAAAAGTTTTAGACAGATTTAAAACATGAAACCTCAGTGCTAAACTGGTCAGTCGCTGTGGAAAACCACAACCTCTCTCCCACATTTCCTCAAAATGACAGTGATCAGAAAACAGAATTAAACACTCCCATAATAACTCTCCCTCTCACGTAGAACGGGACACTTAGACTCCAGACTATAACCGTCAAAATCTTTTGCCCTGACAAAACGTGTGTGTGTGTGTTTGTGTGTGTGTGTAGCTGTGATAACCTGACAGGTACCACAGTGTATCTGGTTGTCCGACACCGGATGTTTTGGGCTTGAGGGCACAAGCGTCATGCATTAAGCCCCTGGAGCGGAAGGAATTTTTGTTTCCGGGAAACATTCCAGAACTTCCCTCAGTTTTGCATGAGGTACTGGTGGAAGTAGATTCCAAACAGGCTGCTGATGACCTGGCAGGCGGCGACCCACCAGGCCAGGAAGGCGAAGAGGCCTCTGAAGAAGAGCGGCGTGAGGACGGATCGTAGCGCTGCGAACACCTGAGCCAGGTGAGCCACCGTGGCCTGGACATCCTCCTCCACCTCCTCAAAGTCCTCCTCATCCTCCAGTCTGGGAGCAGGAGGAGGCACGGTGGGAGCGACCACTGCTGGAGTCACACCAGGAGTCTCTGGGACCAACCCCCATGAGTAGTCACCTGACACAACACAGCCAATCACAAACAGTCCCCTCATCACATGGTGAAACTGACTTGAAACGCTCTTCCAATCATATGTCAACATGTAAATGAGCAGATAAAAGTGGTTTGAATGTGTTTTTCAGTGAGATGAAGTGTGTAAACAGTTTATAGAAGGAAGTGTGTTAACATTTTCTGTCCTTTATTTCTGGGTTCTGACATGATGAAGGCCAGAGCAGCCATGTGCAGGTGTGAGGGATGTTTACCTAAAGACTTGAGAGCTAGCGTTGAGAAGAGAATGAGGAGAACAGGTAAGAGATACTGTAAGGTCACCACAGTCAGGTAACAGAACACACGCGTCACCTGCAACAACACAAACAGAACAAACAGAGAAAAGATAAGCAAGAGTGCCTGAACACACACACACACACAGACACACACACACACACCGCACACACACACACACACACGCTTCCTCTCTGACACTTTAATGTAACCCTGTATACCCTATACCTCTCACTCTATAGCCTATACATCTATACCCTATACCTCTCACTCTATAGCCTATACATCTATACCCTATGTCTACATCAAGGGTGTCAAAATCCAGTCCTGGAGGGCCACGGCCCTGCTGTTTTTCTCGTCAACCAACTAAATACAATCTCTGATTGGCTGAAGAGCGTGCACACCTGTTTTCAAGGTGAAAATCGACAGGTAACTAAGAGGTGAAAACAAAAACCCACCTGACCCTGGCCCTCCAGGATTTTGACATATGTGATCTACATATATATCTGTATCCCTATGTACAGTATACAGCATGTATAAGATACTATATATAGCTACTATATATCTTTATATCTATATCTATTTCTATATTTACATCTATACTTATATCTATACCCCCTGTGATAAGGGCGCATGGGTGAAGTTTAAGATACTTTCAGCTGTTACCTGTTTTCCCTGTTTCCCCTATTTCTTTTCATTTCTCATATGAAAAATAAGTGATTTAAAGACAGAAAAAGGGAGGCTGACCTTTCTCTGGATGTCAATAGCAGCTATACGCCCCGCCTCCTTTTTCATTTGCCCCACCCACTTCTGGGCAAGGTTGAGGTAGGCCTGCAGGTGGTACCGAGTGAGCGCCAGACGGAGCAAACACAGAACCACGACCGTCCACAGACGCACCGAGTCAAAGGTCGCGCTGGAGATCCTGAATATCACAAAACAAACAAACAACATCAAAAAAACACTTTAACCAGAAGAGCTCCATTCCTGCTGAGTCTTGGTTTTCAGTTCCTGTTTGGAGCAGGTCCAGCGTTAAACAGGACAGAATATTTAAAGACTACACCACGACAGAAACCTCATACCAGCGAAGACCAAAACCTCCGAGGGTTAAACCGTTTGTCTGGGGAAGGGTGTTGATTTCCCCAATGCTAAACACAGGATACAGACTCTGAGTAACGGACAGCCGTAGTCTTTCCCATCCTCAGTGTAAACACAGCATACGGAGTCTTGCTCAGCTTTGTATCAGTAAAGTTAGTTGTGTTGAGGAAGATTGCTGACACAGACTGGTGTTTGTAATTAAGACGTGATGATGGAGCAGCTGAGCTGGTTATGTGCTACGCAGCTCTCAATGACCTATATGATCATATGTCATGGATTCACGAGGCCAGTGTGTATGTTACTATGTATCACACTGTCATTATCTGTTTCCATGGATACTCTTATCCTCAGAAGCCAAACGGGGGGGGGGGGGGGGCGGGCAAAAAAAAGATGAAAGAAAATATTGGGATAAGTCTGAAAGTGTCCTGAAGTTTGTTTTGGGCCGTATTTTAGGGCTTACTGTGACAGGACAGGAAGTGATGTCATGTACTGAGACACACTCACAGCGTGACTGTTGTCTTCCCCATGGGAGCGTTGCCTAAGAAGTCTCTGGCGATGGGCTTCACCCACAAAACCAGTACAACCAGTGGAGACAGGAAACTGGTGTGCAGGAGGATCCTTAAATGGAGCGGTCAGGAAAGGAGGGTTACGTATGTGCATTCATTTCTGTCTTGGCAGTGTTGTCATTGGTGAAGAGAACCAATCAGAAACACATGCTTTTTGTTCTTACTGAATGATTGGCCTGTCTGAGTTCATCTGGACGGCGTCTAAGTGTGTCTGAGCCAACCGGAGTCCAGGAAAAGCAAGCAGCGCTCCAATAAAAGCACAAATGGCCGCCAAAGCCAACTTGACCGTCAGTTTGGTGAAAGGAACTCTGAGAGAGATATAACACACAACGTTGTTAGGGTGTGTGTGTGTGTGTCTTTAACTGTATGCATATAAAAGCCATTTAACAACATGACAAGGGCATCGTGTGTGTGCCTGCTTACACACGCACGTGTGCGCGCACACACACACACACACACACACACACACACAGAGCAAATACTTACGACCACTCATATCCCTGCTGTTTGGCAAAAATCTCCAGGTTGTCAAAGAGACTATTAAACCCTGCAAGACAAAAATCAATCAGCGAGGCCACAGAGCGGGGAGAAAACAAAACTCGCGTTAAATGATTCATAATGGTTCTATAAACACTTCTGACCTGAGGTAAATGAGTATCTGAGCTTTTATTGACTGATTGGGTTCTGACTCAGTGCTAACACAGCTCCAATACTCTGTGTCCTTTTCCGTTTAAGTTCATCAAGTTTTGTCAGGGGTGTGTGTGTTAAAGCAACACCCAACACACAGCGGACACATGCCTGAGAGAGTCCTTATCACACACACCATTTATTCTGCTCAGTGAGAGGTCACAAGGTCACTGGGCGCTGAAGAGGACCAGGACAGGGCTGGTCAATCAAATCGTTAATAAATAAAAAAAACAATAGATGGATCTAATCTCCTGAGTGTTGTTTGATCTGTATCAGAAATGCAGACTAATGAGATGCACTCACTGTTATGATGTAGATGTCCTTCCCTCTATGACGGGTACTACCTAACACTTGTTTTTGTTGATGCTATATGTCAGAAGGTAAACGGCAGCTTTAGATTACGGAACTAGAGACTCACCTCTGTATCTGTCTGTGCTTCATTCTCTTATTCCCCATCAGTATTCTTACATTTGTATCTGCTCTAATACTGGACTTAGTGGTGGCACATATGGCACAGAGAGCCCGTTAATGACACAGAGAGCCTTTTAATGGCACAGAGAGCCCGTTAATGGCACAGAGAGCCCGTTAATGGCACAGAGAGCCCGTTAATGACACAGAGAGCCTTTTAATGGCACAGAGAGCCCGTTAATGGCACAGAGAGCCCGTTTATGGCACAGAGAGCCCGTTAATGGCACAGAGAGCCGTTTATGGCACAGAGAGCCGTTTATGGCACAGAGAGCCTTTTAATGGCACAGAGAGCCCGTTAATGGCACAGAGAGCCCGTTTATGGCACAGAGAGCCCGTTTATGGCACAGAGAGCCCGTTAATGGCACAGAGAGCCGTTTATGGCACAGAGAGCCCGTTAATGGCACAGAGAGCCGTTAATGGCACAGAGAGCCGTTAATGGCACAGAGAGCCCGTTAATGGCACAGAGAGCCCGTTTATGGCACAGAGAGCCCGTTAATGGCACAGAGAGCCCGTTAATGGCACAGAGAGCCGTTTATGGCACAGAGAGCCGTTAATGGCACAGAGAGCCCGTTAATGGCACAGAGAGCCCGTTAATGGCACAGGAAGCCCGTTAATGGCACAGAGAACCCGTTAATGGCACAGAGAGCCCGTTAATGGCCCAGAGAGCCCGTTAATGGCACAGAGAGCCCGTTTATGGCACAGAGAGCCCGTTAATGGCACAGAGAGCCCGTTTATGGCACAGAGAGCCCGTTTATGGCACAGAGAACCCGTTAATGGCACAGAGAGCCCGTTAATGGCACAGAGAGCCTTTTAATGGCACAGAGAGCCCGTTAATGGCACAGAGAGCCCGTTAATGGCACAGAGAGCCCGTTAATGGCTACATACTCGGTTTGTGTTCTGCCCGTCTTAAAACTGGTTTAGGATAAAAAACTTCAGCTAAATGAATAAACGTGAAGGACGATGAGTGGAAGCTGAGAGAAAGAGCCAGACCCAGACCTGGCTCGAGTCCAAACTCCAGGTAGTCCTCTCTCACCACCAGAACCAACATGGCCACCAGCAGAGAGAGGAACCCGAACGCCAGACACACGGAGCGCTCGCCACCCTCGTCCGAGCGGAAGTAGTGACTCATGAGGATGTGGAGAGTTCTCCTGGGAACGCTGGTCAAGGAAAACACGCTCACAGAGACAGACGACACCCACTCTTCACCGGGACGCCCGGCATGGATGTTTACAGAATACAGTGAGTGAGTGTTTTTATACAGTGCACTAATGTGAAGTTTCACTAATACACGCATTCACACCTGTTACCATGACAGCAGAGTAAGGGAGACATAAAAACCTCACACGTCATGTGATGTTTGTCGTAAAGGTGTCTACAGTAAAATCCATTCTAATCACTTTCACTACAAAAAAAGTTAAAATTATAAAGTTGTATTGTTATATTAAAACAATCATACAACCCATAAAACCACAGATTATTATTGCGACAAAACGAGTCCCAGCACTGTGACAGAGTCAGTGTGAGGGTGAGATGAAGCGTAACATTAAGGAGTCAGTGTGAGGGTGAGATGAAGCTTAACATTAAGGAGTCAGTGTGAGGGTGAGATGAAGCTTAACATTAAGGAGTCAGTGTGAGGGTGAGATGAAGCTTAACATTAAGGAGTCAGTGTGAGGGTGAGATGAAGCTTAACGTTAAGGAGTCAGTGTGAGGGGGAGATGAAGTTAAACGTTAAGGAGTCAGTGTGAGGGTGAGATGAAGTTAAACGTTAAGGAGTCAGTGTGAGGGTGAGATGAAGCTTAACGTTAAGGACTCAGTGTGTGGGGGGAGATGAAGCTTAACGTTAAGGAGTCAGTGTGAGGGGGGAGATGAAGCTTAACGTTAAGGAGTCAGTGTGAGGGGGGAGATGAAGCTTAACGTTAAGGAGTCAGTGTGAGGGGGGAGATGAAGCTTAACGTTAAGGAGTCAGTGTGTGGGGTGAGATGAAGCTTAACGTTAAGGAGTCAGTGTGTGGGGGGAGATGAAGCTTAACGTTAAGGAGTCAGTGTGTGAGGGTGATATGAAGCTTAACGTTAAGGAGTCAGTGTGAGGGGGGAGATGAAGCTTAACGTTAAGGAGTCAGTGTGTGAGGGTGATATGAAGCTTAACGTTAAGGAGTCAGTGTGAGGGGGGAGATGAAGCTTAACGTTAAGGAGTCAGTGTGTGGGGTGATATGAAGCTTAACGTTAAGGAGTCAGTGTGAGGGGGAGATGAAGCTTAACGTTAAGGAGTCAGTGTGAGGGTGAGATGAAGCTTAACGTTAAGGAGTCAGTGTGAGGGGGGAGATGAAGCTTAACGTTAAGGAGTCAGTGTGTGGGGGGGGATGAAGCTTAACGTTAAGGAGTCAGTGTGTGGGGTGAGATGAAGCTTAACGTTAAGGAGTCAGTGTGTGGGGGGAGATGAAGTTAAACGTTAAGGAGTCAGTGTGTGGGGGGAGATGAAGCTTAACGTTAAGGAGTCAGTGTGTGGGGGGAGATGAAGCTTAACGTTAAGGAGTCAGTGTGTGGGGGGAGATGAAGCTTAACGTTAAGGAGTCAGTGTGAGGGGGGAGATGAAGCTTAACGTTAAGGAGTCAGTGTGAGGGGGGAGATGAAGCTTAACGTTAAGGAGTCAGTGTGTGGGGGGGAGATGAAGCTTAACGTTAAGGAGTCAGTGTGTGGGGGGAGATGAAACTTAACGTTAAGGAGTCAGTGTGAGAGGGGAGATGAAGCTTAACGTTAAGGAGTCAGTGTGTGGGGGGAGATGAAGCTTAACATTAAGGAGTCAGTGTGTGGGGGGAGATGAAGCTTAACGTTAAGGAGTCAGTGTGAGGGTGATATGAAGCTTAACGTTAAGGAGTCAGTGTGTGGGGGGAGATGAAGCTTAACGTTAAGGAGTCAGTGTGAGGGTGATATGAAGCTTAACGTTAAGGAGTCAGTGTGTGGGGGGAGATGAAGCTTAACGTTAAGGAGTCAGTGTGAGGGGGGAGATGAAGCTTAACGTTAAGGATACAGGCAGAAGAAGACGGTCAGCACACACCAGATGGCTCCGATGTTGACTTCTTTACTGGCATCACACAGG
The DNA here is from genome assembly GCF_902362185.1 of Chanos chanos. Taxonomy (NCBI): domain Eukaryota; kingdom Metazoa; phylum Chordata; class Actinopteri; order Gonorynchiformes; family Chanidae; genus Chanos; species Chanos chanos. Next base: position 1,631,676 of record NC_044503.1, on the reverse strand, counting down.
CAGTAATAACCCTCAGTGAAGAGGTAGATTCCCATGGCATACACTGCAAAGTCTATCAGCCACTGATACTCCACAAAGAACCGCAGAACTACAGACAAGAGGGGAGACAGGCTTAAAGGAGCACACGGCACAGCGTTCAGACCAAGTCTCCTTAACGCAATACGCTAACAGGCCTACCCAGAGCGTCGATGACATTCACAGGCGTGCTCTCCAAATGCAGGTCAATGTCTTTGGGTACAGTCAGAGGCTTGTTCTCCCCGTGGCCATTTTGTCGCCTGAAAAAACAACTCGCTGAAATCACGCTCCCAAACAAAGAGAGAGAGAGAGAGAGGGAGAGAGAGAGAGAGAGAGGGAGGGGGAGAGAGAGAGAGAGGGAGAGAGAGGGAGTGAGAGAGAGGGAGTGAGAGAGGGAGAGAGAGAGAGAGAGAGAGGGAGAGAGAGAGAGAGAGGGAGAGAGAGAGGGGGTTGTTTTAAAACATTACTGGTTCACACCTGTCTCTCCTGCTGGGCTTTGGAATCTGTTTTCCTGCGAGCGCACACAGCTCTCCCTCAGACGGATGTTTGAATCGGAAAAGACTGCAGGAAGAAAACAGCTCGTCTTTAATAACATTTATAACGCTATTCAGTCATTAACTGCGTGAGACACACACACACACAAACCAAATAACCTTTGTTAAATCGTTCGGTAAATCTTGACAGTCAAGTTTCAAACTTACCTGCCGTTACACAGAAGCCATCGCGCGAAGGAACAGTGCGGGGCCATTCTCTGCATTATACTGGCGGCCAGTAAGCTGACAACCAGCTGCACGCCCATCAGGGCCTGTCAAATAACACACACGCGCGCGAGCGCGCACACTGACTGGCAAAGTCTGACAAGATCGCTTTTCATAAAGAAGTAACTAACCATCTACAAGGATTCACACCAAGAGTAATGTTATCCATGAAACCACAAAACGACTGCTACAGTTGACTCTGCTCAATGAAATGTGATTACAGGGCTGACAAACTGGGCTTTCCAAGAACATTTGGTCAAGTCGCGAGTGTGAGAATCCCTGGGGGTTGTGAGGGCGAAACATTAGTGTCTGTCAGTCAACTCTGAGTCTTGCAGTGTCCCATCGCAGGTGGCTAAGGCACCCCAGAGTATTGGCGTAACTCAGCGAAGAGAAAGTCATAGTAGTTAAGCTACGGACTAAAGAAACAACCTGAAACAGTTTTCCTGGTACAAAGGTTTCCGTGTACTACAATGACAGCACATTGAGCAACATATGTCTATTACAAACTGTGCAACAATGAAGAGGTTTGTTGTGTAAATACATCTGTCAACTGGCAAAACACCAAACAAGCAGAAATTAGCTAGCCTAGTTGCTACACTGGCACGCTGCTTAGCGACTTGCCTACATAGTTTCTGCTTGATGTTTTAGCTAGGTTGTGGCTACTGATGAATAATTGAGTAACTACAATTTAAAACTGCCTGAACAATTTTCACTTACCATTTTTGCGGTGTAGTTTTAATGAATGAAGTGGCTTCCCATGTATATGCACACTCGTGCAGCGGATCAAGTCCTAGAACAGCTGAAAGGGTATTGACATGTGCTTATTGCGCATGTCAGGACAAGTGGTGTTAAAAACCTCAGACACGATTGGCTGACAAGATACAACTACGATTTTATTGGCTCACTCGATGAAATTGTATCTCCGTTTCAAAGGCACTGAGGACAGAAATAAAACAGAGGGTAGGAGTACGATTAGCGTGTGTTGGAATGTTTGTTCGGCGCGCTGAAGTGGAGTGATTGAAAAACATTTGAGCCTGGAGACTTTGGCCACAGTCTGCTGCTGATTTTTGAATGTCAGTTCTTCATTTCTATGGTTTTCACAATCCATCAAAGGTTTAGTGCAGTCTGAGAATGACAATCTTTCTTTCCTTTCTCATTAGCTTGCTCTTCTACTTTTTCAAAGGTCTGTTCTATTCTATTCTGTTCTATTCTATTCTATTCTATTCTAGCTTAATCTCAGATACATAAACACACAGACATCACATGCAGTCCCACAAACAACTAATCTTCATCTAATAAGTTTGCATGTACAACACAATATACCTGACAGTGCGTCTGTTTGCATTTCATCCAGGGAACTGTTGATGAATGTAGGCCATTCATGCTGATACTTACTGACAGCTTTATTGTGCCATGTACATTTTCACCAGGACCAATCACAAAACCTCCACCGAATAAACCTATTCGCATCGTTACGATTCTCATTTAAACTTGCCTCCTGCTCACGGCGCTTGCCTCCTGCTCACGGCATGTCAGAGGCAGTGAACCTCTAAACCTGAGACAGCTGCAGAGTATTCACCAGAGAAATGTCACTTATACTTGCTTGTTTGTTTTTCATATTAATTTCAGTGGGCACATTTTAGAGCTCTTTAAATACAGCACAATTATTTCAACTAACTAACTAACTGACTAACCAACTAACTAGCTAACTAACTAACTAACTAAATGACTGACTGACTAACTGACTGACTGACTGACTGACTGACTGACTGACTAACTAACTAACTGGCTAACTAACTAACTAACTAACTAACTAACTGACTGACTGACTGACCAAATCTGTAAATGGAGACACTAACTGTGAAAAATACTGAAGGTTGGTGGCTGATAGATCAGTTAATGGTGATATGTGCCCATTCCTGCCCATGCTGAATAAATTGTCCTCAGGCTATAGACAGTGTCAGCTGCTGTCTTTCACTCTGCGGTGAGGTTGCAGGTGCTGAGCACGGAGTAGCCACTGCTCTCAGAACTGTGCCAATGCATTTATTACATTAAAACTGTTTATTAGCACGTGGATGTGCTTTTTCAAGCATTTTCATTTGCTCATAGTTTTCCAGGTTTGTGACTGTACTTACCTTTTCCTCACAGAATTTTAGTTAGTTATGTTTGAATGTCACATTCTTCACCACTAGGGGATGATTTCAGGACCCGAGGTTTGGCGTCACGTTCATGTGCAGTTCATGAGATTCCTTTCTTATGAAGGTACTCAGTTATTCTGTGACTGTTGGTAAAATTGTATTTAAAAAATGTATATAAAGCTTGCAATCATTTTTATAGAAATTCTTCACATTTTCTAAACACACTCTTTCAGCACTGACCGAATTGCAGCATTTGAAGAGCTGTGTAATTGGCTGGAAACCAAACTGGTTTGAAGCGGACTGGGTGAACTGGCTTCAGAGTGAAAAAAAAATGAACCTCGTGTCCAGTAAAGTGTGTTAGCATAAGCAAGGAATTCGTCATACAGAACTGCATCGCTGCTCTCTAAGAACGTTCTGGAAATTGTGCGTGTATTTCCTTACCCGTTAACTGTGCGTTCTCTTTAACATCACGCTCCGGCCAAGAGCATCTGCACGCTGAGTGAAAAGATGTCAATAAATATGGACGTCATCTTTCTGTGTATCCCTGTCTCACAGCAGTGCCTAGACCACACAGGTGTTTCTGGATTCTTCTGTGTGGTCATGAAACAGAACCAACCTCTCTCCACCTGACCCCCTTTGCCTCTGAGGTCAATGTTCTCTGATTGTGTTTATGAAATCCAGCATTAGTCTCTTCTCGAAAAAGATAACCAGGCTTTATGGAATGTAAAGGACAACCTCTGTGTGTGTGTGTGTGTGTGTGTGTGTGTGTGTGTGTGCCCTAGTATCCACAGCACTTCTCTGTCTTTTCTCAGAGGGTGCACAAGCATCTTATCCTCCTCTTCTAATCTGTTTATCTAAACATCGTGTTTATTTTTGTTTTCTTTGAGCGTATTGAATAAATCGGTTCACCTGAGTGCAGCTGCTGGTGATATGAAGTGTAAGTCTTAACATTTTGCTGGTACATCTTACAAATGTCAGAGAACTGTTCAAACCATTTGTTCCTGCTCTTTGCGGTGTCCTGAGTATTTGCAAGGCCATCCAGTTGTTACAGTCATGAAACAGGAGCCAGAGGAATGGGCCAGGTGGAGATCTGGGATTGGACAGGCCTGTCAGGTGGTGGGAGGGGATAGTCTTTGTTGGCTGTCTGTAGACTTAAGACAAAAAAAAAAGCATCATTTAAATACATGCAAATGTCGCCATGGCGCCCAGTCAGTGGACACGCCCACTCCTATACATTTGGCCTCTTCAGCTCTGCATGCTAATGATTTTTGGGTATCTATGGAAACGGAGGGGCCTTCATCTGATTTGTTGTTGGGACGTGAAAAGGAGTTGAGATTCATGGTGGTAACATTTCAATCTCATTGGCTTTCATCAGTCAAGGCGGGAAAAAGTCTACAATGCAAAGAGTGGCGTTTGGCCTGACAAACCATCGGAATGGTCCGTCCACATTCTCAACGACACAGAGTGGAAAGAAAAAAATACAAGGTTCAGGCTGTTTGGAGTTATGTGTAACAAAGCATTTGCTTGTAGCAAAAAACGTCCGAGGCTTGTATACGTATTTTTTTATTAACCTTTCCCAATACATATACTTAATTTTAAAGCTAAATTTAACCACAAAGCCAGTCTCCTAAATCAAGAGACAGGGAAGTAGATTCAACGGTTGTGGTCTTTGGGACACTGAATTATGCTATAATAGTGTATCCATTCACAGTTACTGTGTATCTGTGTAACCGTGTTATAAGCACACATAAGTACACCGAAGGAAAGGATTATGGTAAATGACTATGCACATTAGTTGAAATCGTTTTCTTTCCGATATGAACTTAACACAAACGTTTCGATTAATTGAGCCAGTAGCTGGTGACTCTTTCGTTTCCATTCGCACACATTATCGTGCATTATTGCGCAAATGACAGAATTATGCGGCAGAAAGTCACATGCCGTGAGACGCACGCATGAAACTTTCTTGGCAGTTAGTTCTCTGACTCCCTAGAACATTTTCCGAGCGTAAGTTGTATTATGACGAATCCAGTAATTCCCAGGAATTTGCGGGTATTCCCAGATCGTACTTCTGAGTTCTTTTTTTTTCATTTATGATTCTTTTTGGCCGAAGATTAATTTCAGGAGCCTTTATATTTAAGAATGTGAGTATGTAGAATTCACTGCACAACCATGGTCTAAGTTTGAGACATTGGAGAGAAGAAAAATAAGTTAGGTCCCTTCGGATGTAAGTATTTCCCTTTTTATGCGATCCACGGGGCAGTTTGATCTGTTCATCCAAAAATAACGAGGATTCTCAGGAAATCTCGTCTCGCCTGCTCGTCTCTCTCATTATAGTACCTCTATAGTGCCTCTGTTGTGTGACTCAGAATCGAATTATATTTCATTTAATTTTTTTATCAGCTCCCCTTTGAACGTAAACGTGGATTCACTTTTAGTAAAAATAAATTAATTAATTAAAAAAAAAAAAAGGAATGTGTTTATTTTTAAGACGACGCATTGGTCTAATTAGGTCCTAATGGTTGAAGAAAAATGCTTAACTTCCCCCAACAATGCTTTCTGCACCGGCTCGCGCACATACGCGTCTTGCATGTCAATTGGCCACACATTGAAAGAGTTGAGATTTGCGCTTGAACTTGACCGGAGGAATGGCATGGGTAGAAAAGACGTGAATTTGCCCCTTGCTCTCCCCCATTATGTGGCCTAAGTTGTTAGGACTGATGTCAAAGCTCATTATCATAAAATTCAGCCCGTTTCCAATTAAAAGACAGTGACAGTGGAAGGCACGTCCTTTCCCACGGTACAGAGACGCAGCCAACATCTCCGCAGCGCAAACATTAAGAACTTCACTTGGTAAGTTTATCAGAGAAAGCAAATGTTATTCGTCCTAAAGATGCGTTCTAGGGATATGAAAGCACGTTTAGAATAAGCTTACTCTTGTTTTGCCATCATTTCCATTGTATTTTTTTTCTGACAAAATAGACGTAAAAATTTGTTGCTTAAATAGGCATTTTTGTATTCGTTCTTAACCGACACTGGCGCTTGAGAAATATGTGTGAAATGAGACGATACGCTTTGATAATGGATGCGTCACATCACGTCATTTTCTCTATATGGTGCCCACGCTATAATAATACAGGCTGTGGAGTAGATGGCTCTTCTTTTTGCGTTTGTTCGGCAGTTTTTCAAAATCAATTTTTCCCAGTTCAGTTTCTCCTGAACACTCAGGGAACCGTTTTCGGCAGAGCTGAGTTCTCTCTTAGAACAAACAGGAGCCTGACTAGTTTGAGCGATGTAAAAATATCACAGGTTCTTTTGTTATTTTGCTGTGTCTGTATGCGTTGTGTGAGCAGAGTGTCACGCTTTGTCCAGTGTGCCGCGAAGTCTGATTATCGTGGGCCGAAAAATCTGTGGGGAAGAGGAATTTTGGAATTATGAAAGAAAACGACTCAAAATAAAATTGAAGTTTGAAAGAAAATGTTGTCTTAAAGATGAAAAAACGTTTGTAAAGAGTTTGAACCTTACGAGGTTAGGCTACTCGCGAGTTTTCTTTAAAAAAAAAAAAAAAAAAAAACCTTTATGCGTTGCCCCTTATATAAGCTTTCACTCATTTGTGACAGCCGTAAGGGTAGATGTATCAGCCCTGTGGAAGATTTTGGACCACAAAGCAACAGGTCTGGTCCCCAGTGAAACTGATGAACTAGCGGAGATTTCACCCACTCACACGCTTTCTGCTTTAATCGTTTGACCCTAAGACCTTTGGAGCAGCCACAGCCTCCATAAACCACCCAAACCAGGAACCTGAGGTCAAGAGTCATCAATGGGTCACGATTTCAGACCAGGGATTGTTCAGAGAACTTTCTAGAATCATTTTCAGCCCTAAGTGTTGCATCTTCACCGGTACCTCATTTCAGTGGAAGTAATTGGGAAACACAAAGAACGAACAACCTGGCATTGTAAAGTTTATTAAATGACAGACCATAAACAACACAGAAATGAATTACAGCAGCAGAAAAAAACGCTATGCCGTGTCAGATTACCGCGTCGTTGTGGAGGACTTGACAAATCGACGGAATTGGCATGATTTTACACAAGTATGACATATAGACTCTGCACGTGCACTCTCACTATTACCGTTTCGTTCAAAAACATGTCAGATGAAAAAGAGCGGTATACTTATGCTGTCTGATGTTTAGTTTATAATAGATAAAAAGCATTGCCAGTATCACGTGGCGTGTTTCTAGAAAGATCTTTCTGCAGGAAAGCTTTTATAGAGTATGCGAAATGGTCAGGGCTTAATGTAACCTCTTATCTTAATGTAATACTCTTGATTTCTGAAGATTAAAGCGGGTGTTAACCATGACTATTTTGTACATGTGGTGGATTTAAAAAAAAAAAAAAAAAACCTCATTTCCTGCGGTGATGGCGAAGTTGCTTTGGAACCCTCAGTGTCCTGTTGTTTTTGGTGAAAGTAAAATTGTCTGGCTTTCATTGGCTGAAGGATCGTTGTGTATTTTTAATGAAAAACGTCTTATATGGGTTTACTCAGCGACTTACAAGACCTTCATCTTTACATCTCCACCTTCAGAAACGATAGCCAGACATTTTATCTGCTCTGTTCTATCACTTTATCATTTTCAGTTATTTTATTCCCTCAGTCATCAGATGTATTCTTTATGTCTGCTTTCATGTGGTCATCTGAGAAAGAGAGCCAGTGGTTCTAGGAGTCAGAACAGTGCTAATATTACAGAGGTCCCAACACCTCCACACACTCACACACTCAATGCACATTAGGGCCCTTAGAAAATCACTGAGACCCTATGGCAGTCACGTGTAATGTGCAGAATGAAGGGTTAGTGGTCTACATAACTGAATATTAGACATACTGTGTGATTATTTGGAGGATTTAATTATTTGAGGTGATTTCATTTTTTCATCAATTGATAAACTAGGATGTGATTCCCACACATAACACACATTTCTAAAGAATGGCTATTATTCTTTTGGGTTTGAATAATAATAATAATAATAATAATAATAATAATAATAATAATAATAATAATAATAATGTCGTTGTCATTTTTTAGTTCCTATAGCTGCATCTTAGGAAACTGACTGCAAACCATAATCGAAGGGCAATAATAAACATATTTACTGACCATTTGAACTATTTACTCCCTTTCCCGCAACCTTTTTCCGCAACATTTTTAACGTCAGAAAACTTCCGTAACCGTTTTCATGCTAATCTTTGCTCAGATAAACAGATAATTATATTTTTTATCGTTTCATAGGCCACAACCGTCAAACTTCATTGATGAAAGAAACAAGAAACGCTTATAGAAATGTTATAACGGTCACTTTACGGTCGTTAAATTCAGTTTTGAGGAGTAACATCATAACACTTGGGTGAAATACAAAACGACACCACAAAGACCGAGTGTACTTTTGAATATATATTTAATTAATTCTCTTCGCATAGCCGTTTATATATCCTGAAGTATCTAATGGACTGTCAGTTAAATGTCTGACTTAAATTATTGTCTATGAAATTATATAGCCTTACAATATCTGGCTTACTTTACCATTTTTAGGCAACTTCGACGCAACAAGTTCCCCCAGTAGAACACACGTGAATACACGCGTATTGTGGCGAGTAGGGTCGTTAAACTTCTGCCTTTACAGCGAAATACGTCAGTCCTATTTTTCGCAAAATTATAGTCTCTTTCATATTACAAACTTTACAGCAATCAAGACAAAGATCAAACATTTATCATGAAGTGGTGATTATATTCGTTTTTTTTCTGTAGGTAAATTAACATTAGAAAAGTAAATTGATCAATATTACACCTGTATTATGTTAATCTTGTAGCCTATTCAGCGCTCTGCCTCGAGGCAAAACTCCAAAGCTAATCTATAGCCTTTCCGATTGAAACCTTTATGCCAAAGAATCTGAGTAATGTTTTAGACAGCAAATTTAAATGAAAAATTATTGCACTACATTGAAATTCAGTGTTTGTGCTCAGTAGCTCCGGAATCACACCAGTATTTGGAAGAATTCGTTTGTGACAACCCAGTATGTAGAAGATTCCTGCTTTAGGCTAACAGCGGACTCATTAATCTGTCGACACACTGTCCCTTTACAAATAACAGCCAACGCACAAATCAGCTTTGGCGCAGCTCCGTTTCTGTACGCTGTCATGCAAAGGCATTCGTGGTTTGGTGATGGAGCAGAAATCTCACATATTTTTATGGGGTTCCAAAGTGAAGCGTTCTTTCTTTTTCTTTTTTTTTTCCTTTCTTTTTATTTATTTATTTTTTGCAAATGACACGGAGGTTAAATGAATAGATTGAAGCGATTGTTGTTATTTGTGACTTATTTTGCCATTGCGTGCACGGTTACAAAAAATGCAAAACAAGCTGGTGCAAACTTTGCTTCCTGTGCTCTGTGTGAAGCCACCATAGTTCTTACCCTTCAGCTACGCTGAGTGTGTCCACGCTACAGGGGCGATTTGGGAACTCAAACGCTGCTTTTTAGGTACCATAAGGCCTATGCAGTCCTCGTTTTAATCAGTAGGTGTCGCTGTTTGCTTCGCTTCTGATTGGTATAATACTACGGAATACACCAGCACAACTGGTACTGGAAATTGCTTAGTTTTCTATTGCCAAGGTTGAATGCGGAGAAGCCCGGGGCGAATGAGTGGATGAAGCAAAAGGGTTTTAGGGTCCGATTTTCTTCATTTCAGTAACTGCTCTCTTATAAATGCTCACAGTGTGTAACGTGCTCTTTAAATCCATGGACGGATCGATACAGAAGGATCCACGTGAGGGTTACGATATTAATGCAAATACTCGTGTTGTCTAATTAACATGACGTCAGACCTCTGTGCTCTGAGGCCTTTTAAAATATACTGATTTTTTTTTCATACTGCTTTGGTCACACAGTGATGCTTAAAAAGGAGCAGTCTACTGCCAGTCTCTTGTGGGATTTTCGGTCATTTTGATGCTAGTTTAATTAGACATAGTCATGTTATTTTAGAATTCTGCAGTTCTAAAAATAGATTTTTTTGAAGAATGTGTTTTACTGGGTAAATTAAATTGTAGAATATTCAAATCTGAAATGTCTTCATATCCTCATTGTTTTGTTTAAATGTCCTTTATGAGGTCCGTCAGTGAAAACCCCCGAGCCGATAAAAGATATAACGCGTACAACAATATGACGGACTAAGAAAACCCGCAGAATTATAACGGTTTCAGTTCGTTTGCATAAACAGGGACAAGAAGTAGAAAAACATACACGTGTCCGTGTTTACGTCAGGGAACTGTAACAGGTTTGGGAATTATTCCGTTCAGAATGGGTTTACATGCCGCGGAGCTGGCGTGGAGCTCGTGTCAGATTGTATCGACAGAAATTGGCAGGAAACTTCTACTTGTACATGACAGGAAAATGTTCAAGCGTTTAACGTCATACCAGTTCCTAAAAACATTTCAGACTGACGGATACAGAGAGGATGGGGGAATTCTTTGACGGAATGTTCTTGAAGAGAAATGATCCATTTTGCACCAAGAAGGCCACAAAATAATGAGAAAATAACCTTAACAACAACAACAACAATATTACTACTAATACTACGACCACTACTACTACTACTAATACTACTACTAATTATTATTATTATTATTATTATTATTATTATTATTATTATTATTATTATTATTATTATTATTGTTATTACTATATCAACAGATGTGAGAACACTGAAATCAGATTTTCTTTACTTAATCTACGGATTCCTCTTTAAATTAATTACACACGGTTACAGACAGACAGAAAAATAGACGTGTACACACGTATACATACACATGTATGTAGATACATAGGCACATTGGAAAGATGGGACGTGTGGATTGCTCTGTTTGATGCACAGAAGTCTCGTCGTGTATCCGACTGTCTGGAGGTGTCTGCCGGTTGCTCGAACAGAGTCCGGCGGCTTTTTTTGGTGAGAATTATTAGCGCACATAACTTAGTTATTCTTTAGGTTATGAGACTGACTCACAGCTGTCATAAATGCTCCTTAAGCTTTTTACTGAAGCTCAATTTGATACACCGTCGCCATTATTCATTGTTTTGGGAAAAAAAAAATTTAAACTCTGGTATCTGTGCACCTATCATCACAGTGATGCCGAAGAGAACAAGGACAGTATGTAAGATACGCATCCGGTAGGCCCGCGCTCGGCAGGTGTGACAGTCTGGTTGCGCTTTCGGTTGTGTGTGTAGTGTTTGGTTATAGCTTAAAAAAAACCTCAACACGTTGTTTTTATAACCCACGGTAAACTCTTTACTGACGACTGGAGCGTTTTAAATTTGAGAAGTTTTAATATGTTGTAAAATACAATCAGACAAACGTCCGAATCTCAGGACAGACGCGTGACCACATTTTTATGAACTATGTTGCACGTGAGAGGCCTCATATTCTCCTTATTTGTATTTGTAAATACGGAATCACCTGAACACAATATCAGTACTATATACATGAGAATCAGTAATGGTCTGAAATCATTTATTGGCTTCTCTGACATGTGTCTTGTCCTTGTGGGAAGATTTCTAAAAATATTTTACTGGCTGGAATTAAACGTCCTCTCATGTGCTGTGACCATTTTTTACAGTAACTGCTAATATATATTATTGGGAACTTTGTGCATGATATTTGTTTGGCAATATAAAAAGGCATTTAATATGTTCTCACGAAGGTGTATTTCGTGAATCGGCACAGCCAAACCTTCCCAAATGATATTAAATTATCACGCAGCAGAACCTATCCTACACTCTGACGTCAAGACGCACACAGCTACGTAGTAAAATTTGAATAGCATCCCCTATCACGGCTCTGTCTCAGCACGTCGGAAGGATCTATCGCAGCCAATCAAATATGCCTGAGTCTTTAGGCTACATTTGGCGAATTCGACATTTGCTGAATCGCAGAGAAATCAAAGGGGGAACGCATTTAATCAAGCGATGGATACACAGTGGGGAAACTGGATGTGTCCGTGGAGCTAACGTAAGACAACGTGACCCAGAGAGATCCTGCTTGTGTCTGTTCCTGTAGCTCGCTGGAGATGCGCATTTGGCTTTCCGTACACCGATATCTCTTACTTTAACCACAGCAAAACCTGTCATTTCCGAAATGTTCCTCTTTGGTTCATTTAAAATGGGTCCTATTATCCGCACATGTAGTTTATCTTCAACTGGAGCGACTAGAGCTGGTTGCATGGCTCTTCTCAATGGCTCAGAGCAGCAGCAGGCATTTGACGTATCTGTCAGAGAGCGATAGCGAGCTAGAGAGAGAGAGAGAGAGAGAGAGCAGTAAGGCATGGAGACAGCAGAGACAGACATACTGGGTCAAGTTTAAGTTCCCGCTATTGCTAGCTTATGAGGGAGGATAAGATCTCTAAACGTATTAATTGTTTGAAAGATACACAGATCGTAACGGTATACGGGAGCTACTTTGGTGTGGCAGAAGACATCTCGTTTAGCCAACAATTTACATTAAGTTTCAGTTTGCACAGGCATTCAGTAGTCCAACTGTGGGTGTAATACGTATGATGTCATGGGAAAAGTTGGGCCCCAGGGTTTTTTTTTTCACTCTCTCTAATGTTTTCGGCCAGACTGAAGTCCTAAGCACCATCCGGCTCACGCGCTTCTTGTGCGTCCACGCCATTCACCATGCGCGCGGACACTTCAGTCCACACCAGCAGCTCTTTACATGTCTGCTGTATACTTCTTCTAAAATGATTCAGGGGAGAAATATTCTGGGCGTAACTTAGCAAAGGATCATTCACACGGGTGGGAGGATGGGTGGGGGTAGGTGGGGTGTGGGGGGGGTTGGAACAATAGTCATCAATTCAATGGACAATGTCTTGGGGAGGTTGAACTGTTTGAGTTTCTGTACACGTCTACCGCAAGCCGGGCAAGACGCGAGGAGGGACAGGCTTCAACTCCATTCTTTCCCAATCTCCGGCGTGGAACTGGATATTTGGCAGAATTCAGGGACACGGCGTGGCTTTCCACATAAACAGAAGTCAGGGCGTTCAAGCGCAAGTGATCGCCGTTTTATCATAAACTGTTGTGGAAGCTACCTGCTTTCCTCTTCTTCTTCATTTGCCCCTAAAAAGGTTGTGTCGATACAAGAGTAGCTCCGATTTCGAAAACTACAGGAATAGTTTTCCTTCCTTCCGGCCGACCTTGTTCATTTTCGTCCTGTCTTTCTGCCGCTTTCTATTATGGATTAGTTCATTTTATCTCTTGGATTATCCAACTTCTCCCAAGTAAGTATCTGCACAAAATATTTGGCATCGTTTCTAACTGGTTGGTGTTAGTGATAGGCTATGCATCGTTGCAGAATCTTGTTAAGTAAAAAATGTCCAATATTACATGAATATTTTCCTTCACGTTACTGTTGTAAAAAAAAATAATACAATCAGAATTACTATTGTTATTTTCTTATCAGAGTTTCTATTTGTTTTCTTACAAACTTCTATCTTTTTTTATTTCAAGGAAAACTTTAGTTTCTCTGTTAACAACATTTGTCTGCGTGTGACAGAGTTAATATGCCGTATTTGGAGGGAATGGGCTATTCAGGTCCCTTTGTGAAGTGATCATTAGTCGAGCTTAGCTGTCCCTGAGCGGGCGCAGAAAGCAAACAGTTGTGCGATTGTTATAGGGGCCTGGGAAAATGTTTCAGGGGTCTGGGAGTTGCACAGTGTGGACGCCAGACTGCCTTGTTGAGAGGGCCGCTTCGCTCCCCAGACGCTATTCTTATGTTAATGAGCGCGCGCACGTTGTTGAACTTGATGTTGACTTCTTTCTTTCGGGCCCACGTTTTTTTCCCCCCTCTAGGTTACTTGTTTGTGGGAAAATTCTTCTCTGGAGCTACAGTGTGAAATTAATTAATCAGGCTTTTTGGACCGGGCAACAAAAGAGCCTAAAAAAAAAATTCTACAATACAAAAGGCCCAACGCTTTTATTCTCAAGATAAACCTGATTTTAACTCACCGAAACAGAATGAAAGATATAACAAAATAAATACTCTGTTTGTCTGCCCCTTGTAGATTTAAAATATATTTTTAAAAAATTAGGGCTCTGTAATGTCTTTGCAATTTATTTTTATTTTATTTTTCAATCAAACGGTGGAGGTCTGCATTTTCTAAACAAGCTGAATTGTTTGTGATGTGTGCATGTTAAAAATATTTTTATCTCAGCATTTTAAATAGTGTGTGTGTGTGTGTGTGTGTGTGTGTGTGTGTGTTTGTGTGTGTGTGTGTGTATTTTCATTTCTAAATATTTTAAAATGATTACTCAGAGAACTGTGGCTGGTATTTTAAATTAAAGGTCTATATTCTGTTCTTTATTTAAAAAAAATTCTAATATTATTCTTCATATTATGACCGTTTTACGCAATACACAATTTTATGAACAAATTTACCAGCAGGCCTAAAACAACTGTCAAAAAATTGCCAACAGCTCGTTATAAATATAGAAATTCCATAAAACATAAGGTATGCACGTGACGCTGAGGTCCTGTTCATTTAATACATCCACACTGACAACGTTGCATGTTTTCAACAGGTGCTCTGAGATGGAAGCTCACGTGCTTCACCTAACAGGGTAAGTGTCTTAACTTCATATCTAAGGGCCTTGTGTTTGTTTTTGAAACAGAAGAGTAATTTCGACCGCTTCCCGTGTCTCAGTTTACTAAAGCTGTTTAAACTCTGTTTGGGTTTGAAGAGAAATTGTGGGCAGATATGATATGGCTGATCAAAGCGTTTTAGTGTTAGACGTCTCTTGGACAGTACGACGTTACACTGAGAAAGGCTGTGTTACTGTCACGAGGAGACGAGTTGAGTTATAGTTTTGTGGAGTCTATCATTCTTTGCCCTTGGATTTTTTTTATCTTACACGAGCTGGGATGCTTCGGCCTAACTTAATTTCCGAGTTTCATTTTGTGAAGTTATTGGGAAGACAAGGGCTGTTTCAGGAGGCCCCGAAAATATTTTCAGTGTACACGTATTCTGAAAAATCTTAAGTTTTCTCTGTGATTTTTCTAAATTGGTCTATTTTAAAAAACGCGATGTTTTACTAATGAATAAGACATGGATAACATTTTATAAAAAATAATGAATTAAATCGGTCAGTCGTTCGGTATTGAGTTTTTATTTAGTACTTAGTTGTGGCTGTCAAATCACTGTGTATTAATAAGATTAGGTGAAAGTGTTTTGTTTGGTTTTATCTCTTTATTAGCTTGACGTTTACTTTAATGCACCTTGGACTACTGGAAACTCTGTTGTTTCCACCCAATTCGTGAAACACTACTTTGCCAAGGGGTCATTTTTCTTGTAGTTAAGAAAGAAATATGTGTGCAAACCTTGCTCCTAAAGTAGTTGTCTAAAGCTTTCCCAAAGCATCTTAGAAAGGACACCTGAAAATGGACTTCGTTAAGCAGGTTTCAGCACCAAGGACAGAGACCTACTCGTGCGCAGTCTCTCTCCCTTAAACCAGGAGTTAAAATAAAATGAAACGTTCACAAATAATTTAGGAATCTTAATCCTAATTTTCAGGACATTCGTGGATTTTTTTTAAATAAACAAAATGCAGCTTGGAAGATCAGCACAGTGTATTAAAATAGTTTGGTACCTGAAATTAGCATTTTGGCTAACCAGGGCTAACTTTGTTTACACGGGGAAGAGCGAAAATAATTAAACAAATAAAAGCATCAGATATGCATCCAGTCAGTCACATTTACAATGACTCCATTTAAAATAAAAAATAAAAATAAGTATTATTATTCATTACTTTTACATCATGTTACTTTGAATGGTCTATGCTTGCTATACAGAAATTACAACGCAGGCGTGTCGGAAGTCTAAATCCTGTGTCTGTGCAGATGTGGTCTGTGTGTGTGTGTGTGTGTGTGTGTGAGAGAGAGAGAGAGAGAGAGAGAGAAAGAGAAAGAGACAGAGAGAGAACATAAGTGTGCCTAGTGTTTTTTGATTGCTAACAAGCACAATCATTTCAGCACAGCAGTTAATAAATATTCGGTATAGTCTTTATAGTCTTTACAATATAACATGGATACTAAAACTCCACTCTAAGGGATTTATTATTCTCAGAAAGTACAGTTCTTAATTTGTATTTAGGCTATTATTTAGAATACACGACTAGTTCAGTTCTCTATTATCAATAAATACCTGTGAAAAACTGTATTCTGTACGTTTTCTCATCAGTTAAATCTCAGCAAAACGCTATCTTTATTTTACGCCGCGTTTGCACAGTCGTGTGGTCACATTACTTATGTAGTCTGCATTAATGTACTGGCAGTTGGCTAATATTCTTTGGGGAGAATTGAGCTTTTTTCCACAATGTAAAAGTGGGTTATTCCTGATGTAGGTGAGAGTACAGCGAAACAAATTACAATGACGCCTGATATACAAAACAAACAAACAAACAAACTAAAACTAAACTAGAAACCAAACTGCTGCTGTTCTAGATACTTTAGTGCTTCGTATTTTAAAACAGGGAGAATGTCTCTATTCTGAGTCCCGGTAAGCGGGGTTTGTTCGTTTTGAGTTCGACCTACTTAAACATTCGATGATAATTGTTGACCTGGACCTTTAATATGAAGATTAGTGCGGAGTAGTTCAATGGGGAGGGATTTTAATTTAATTTAAATGGCGAACACTGTTCCTCCTTAAAGACCCAGGGACTGGACTCTTGAGCGTTATGAAACGAGTTTTGTCCTATCGCGATTGAAATATTAAAAATACATGAATATGAAAAGGGGAAGTGTGTAAAAATAGCCGAAAATAGAAAAAAAATAATCAATTGTACGAGTAAATGTGTGAGAGAAAATGTAGAGCGAACTGTATCAGTGAGTTAGTATGCCCTGTTATCAAAAATAAATCATAAAATGGGTGATATTTCAGTTT
Organism: Chanos chanos; assembly: GCF_902362185.1. Taxonomy (NCBI): domain Eukaryota; kingdom Metazoa; phylum Chordata; class Actinopteri; order Gonorynchiformes; family Chanidae; genus Chanos; species Chanos chanos. Next base: position 1,614,785 of record NC_044503.1, on the reverse strand, counting down.
CCCGACCAAACAAGTCACCCATCCCTCTCTCATCAAGATTAACAAACTATTATTTTCTGTGACACATATATGACACAATAGTTTGAAACTGTTGGTCATACAACAGGCATAGTATCAAGCGTGAATGAGAGAGAGGGAGAGAGGGGGGGGGCAATATTAATTTGGAAATGAATAGCTATGTAAATCATTACTACAACATGATTTGACCTCTAAACTCAGTTTCAACAAATATTTCCGGTTGAAAGATCGTTTGGCTGAAGCGAAAAACCCAGAGCCATGGACCCATTAAAACTAACACACCTGCTCAAGGCCTTGTCCAAATGAATGGATATGCAGTGAGAAATCATATTTTCCTCAAGTTATAGCACGTGCAACGTCGTGAAGAACCACTGATGCAAAGCCATTGTGTGGCTTCGAGCAAATCTCGGTTAGTGCCCTGCCTCGCAAACGTAAAAACGTCCGCATCTTATTCTGCTAAAATAATTGTCTAAATCTGGTCCTGGAACTCCCAGATATATCCGATCGACAGCTATTTCACGTTGTATCTACATCAATTTAAAGAGCTACGTATGCAGCCGTTCGTATGGAAGTTCATAAATCAGTGCTCTTGGGTGTGCACGTCCTGGTTAAGCTACTGTACTCTAGTGGCTGATCTGAATGACGTGTGTGTGTGTGTGTGTGTGTGTGTGCGTGTTACATAAAGAGAGAGAGGGAGAGAGAGAGAGATGCATGTAGTGAAATGAATACCAATATACAAGCATATATAGTACATTAAGTATGTAATAATAAGTATATATGTTTCACAGAATATGTAAAGGTAGTTTTTTACATAGTTCAGTGTTGATACGTAGGCAATTTTATTTAAAGTGAAAACATTGTATATAAAATCTTCCCAAAATATGTGGATTTATTATTAGCATATTAGGCTTATCTTTCTGTATTACTGGTAAAACGTAACCAAAGTGGTTACGTCTGTAACATTCCGACGATATAACAGCATCGTTTTGTTATAAATATTTACAGGGTTTGCAAAACTATTTAAATCGTATTTTTTTCCTAATGTAGCACGTATCGTGTCCAGAGTTACTCCATATATACCTCCTTCCCCCCCTCCAACGTGTTCTGTTGTTTATTCATAACTATGAAGCTTAGTTCCTCGATGCATACACTTTCTCTTTTCTTTTCTTTTCTTTTCTTTTCTTTTTCTTCTTTCTTTAACTGGTTTGTCTCTTTCTCTTATAAATAACTTAGGGAGTCTCTTCTCTTCTCGTCTCCTTGTCTAAGCCTCTGGTAAAACGTTGCTGTCTTCGTCTGGGGAAATGGACTATTCCATTCTCTTGTTTTTATATGGAGAAGGTGGGAGAATCCATTCCCATATGAAAAAAATGGGGACGGGCGAATATGCAGTTTAACGGAATCAAAAGCTTAGGCCTACCTCGCACAGTAGCTTCTACTGTCCAATCACTGACGACTTGCAAGAGCGCGCGAATCCACCTCTCTCTCTCTCTCTCTCTCTCTGTGTTGTTATGTGCGTGTGTTTCTGTGCGTGAGTGCATACATGCGTGCGTGTGTGTGTGTGCCTGTCTGTTTATATGTGTGTGTGCGTGTGTGTGTGTTAAATATCCCCCTCTGATTTTTTTTAAATACATACATTGTTCTGTGTCAACGTTTCAGTGGCCTATATAACACAATAATATTTATAATTTCTATTTATTTTCTTCAAACATGAGATATGCTTTTTCTATGTTTCTGCGGGTTGCACAACTACAGAACACCCCATAAATGATGTTCACAGCACCTATAATATGGTTATAAGTACCATTCTTAGTATCTTAAGAGCGGTAATATTCGCAAGTTGTCTAAACTAAATGCTCCCAGTCGCCCGCTTGCATGACAAGATCAGAGGCAACTTCACCAAAATGAACAGGTACTGTTAAGCACACCCTACGGAGCATGTGTTTTACCTTAAATCTTTTTAAAAATATCTAATTCGAATTTGGATATTTTTTAAATCAGATTAATTTTTATTTGAAGACCTGTTTTTGACATTTAACACTGTATTTCTCAATTTGCGACTTTAACATGTATTCGTTCGTCGGTTATAAGATATGCTGACTAAATGGCCCCTACATATCATTGTTGATCGTTGTGATTTGAATGGAAAGAACTGAGGAGCTGCAGTTTCACTTTTCTCATCATCACACATTACACTCCTGAATTGGATAACGGTGATTGTGCACGACTGGTGGCCGGGGAGGGAGGGACAATTGAGTTGATTCTGTTGTAGAAAATTTAAGTATGACAGAGAGCTTGGTCACTGACTCTGTGTGTGTGCGTGTGTGTGTGTGTGTGCGCGCGCGCGCGTGTTCGCGTTCGCGTTGCCAAGCCATGTGTATCAATAAGCATATCTAATGCTGGTGACATCACGGTTGTATTGGCGGCGTGACCCCAGTGGCCCAGCCCTGCGAAGCCCTTCTGTGCTGACACTCTCAGCAGGACGGCTCGCCGCTCGCTTCGTCCCGCGGACCCCTGGAGCCTAACTGGACTTATGTGCGATGTTTCCTCGCGTTGTTTACCGTTTTGTAAACAACCAAAAGGCTCTCGAGCTGAATGGATGATAACGACAAGAGATGCTCTCTCGTGCTGCGTTTCAAATAGCTGATTGTCGTTGATCAGAATTGAAGATCTTGGGAGAGGATCGGCGATTGTTGATAGTCCGACTAACTGGGGGTTTGGAGTGTTTTCATTTTGCTGAAATATAGAGGATTTTTAAATAACGGTTTGGGGATTCAATAAACACAAAGACGTGACAACGCAATGTGAGTATTTTTGTTTTAATTCCAAAAAATTTGCGAGTCTTTTTGCAAGTCTCGGGTATGCTAATCAGAGGTGTTCTAGCTTGACAGGGAAGCAGTTTATATTGCTGTCAAAAGTTTAAACACTGTTTGCCAACATCTTAGGCTACGAGATGTTGTATAGTACTTTAAAATAACCGGACTTTAAATTACAAGTTGACTGCAATGAACTACTGTCTGTCCGCCACGCCATCTTCAGATGTGCTGAAGCCTCTTTCCGTTACGAGTTTGAATTGTGGGCATTTGGTTAGTTCCCACAACTTGGGAAATTAATCTAGAATTAAATTCACGTTTCAACGTATGTTTGTGTAATTGTACATGTGTGCTTTGGCTGCTGTGAAGACGTTGGACCGCTTGTACGGATTGTTAGGTGACTACTTTCTAAGTTTGAAGTCTGATTCACGCTGATAACTGTATTTTATTTTTGGGCCTTGGCATGCATTGTATCAGAGGGTCGGTTCAGGTCTGTTGGTCACGTTTTTTTAATTTGTAGAATATAGTTTATATGTAACGCTGACATTAACCAAATATTAAACCAGTGCTTGCAGCTTAATCTCACATTTACATTTACCTCGGCCACGTTTTATGTCACCAAGTGATTTACCTTATATTACATCTGTATGAAACACGCGCAAGCAATGAGGACACCGAGTGAATCCTGAATAAGCTCTGTCATATTATTGTGATGCTTATTACTCCGAATTAGAGAGGCCATTCGTTCTCTATCCAAAACATATTGTCAAAGGAGTATTCATCTGAATTTTACCTGCCGTAGTGACTGACCACGTGTAGCGGCTGCCATGTCACTGGAGATCAGACTGATGTGATCAAAAAGTAGAAAGTGGGTGTAAAGTCGTGATTTCGCTTTGGCTGAACAAACTGACATCAACCGCCGGCCTTACGCGTGTGTTGATAGGAGCACACGCGTAGCGCGTAGGAATCATTAGCAGTAACAGTGCGTTGTAGATCAGTCAAAGACAGAACATTCACATTATGAATTATCGTATTGAATAGCATTACGCATTTTTACATTTTTATCTTGTGAGTAATTGGAGGGAGGCGAGAGAGAGAGGGAGAGAGGAGAGAGAGAGAGAGAGAGAGAGAGAGAAAGAGATGGGAGCCGGGTTAGCTGCATGCACAAGCGAGTGCAATGGCTCCATGTGACCATAACAAGAACGAGCTGCATCTGGCACGCGGCGGTCCCTTTAAGAGAAGAGATGTGAAGACGTGGGTTAGTTTTTCTCTTTGGTTATCTAGCTGTATGAGTTTATGTGATATCATAAAGCTAGAGAACCGAATGTATAAACTAATTCTGAAGACTTCGGGAAGCCGCCAGTGATGCTCTGAGAGACGGAGAGAGGGGCAGCCGGAGGAGAAGGTAAAGACCGCTTAGGGTACGGTGACGATTATGTTCGTTAAAAAATACCTTCGTGGAAATTCCGGTGGTCACAGCAGGTCTTAGTCTGATAAGAACTGTAAAAAGGTAATGTGACAAGGTATGAGAGACGTGAGGTTTAACGTCTGTGTATCGCATCGTTAATGCCGGAGGCAGCGTCCCTCCAAACAAGGACGAAGGTATAAGCTGCACGCGACACAGGCAGTATCACCGCGTGAAGACTGACAGAATCTGGAGCTTGACATAATTACGTGTTGTGTATGACACGGATAGAATTAAAGATGACGATGTTGTTGATGTGCGAATTTTGGGGTGGGATAAGAAATGGTTAACAGAGGTGTCTCAACCGATTGGTCCGTTCTGGTGAGTCACATGTTCTGGAAAGCAATAGCTCCTACGCGTGCCCTATCATACAATATGGAATGCCACAATCAAACTGTGTGTGTGTGTGTGTGTGTGTGTGTGTGTGAGAGAGAGAGAGAGAGAGAGAAGGAGATTTCACTGTGGTGTTGTGTTGGGGTGATCAGCCTTAAATACATCACGTTGCTGTTTAATACATATTTGTGTGCATTATATCTCTGTTCTTCTGACCATGAAAAGTTAACAGTTGGAGGCAATGCCAAACTGCATCTATCTATCTATCTATCTATCTATCTATCTATCTATCTATCTATCTATCTTTCCGTCTCTCTCTTTCTCTCTTTCTCTCTCTCTCTCTATATCTGTATATACCACATTGTATACATGTGTAAAATGCGACAGTCTTACAACCTAGAAAGAACTGTGTGTGTGTGTGTGTGTGTGCGCGTGTGCGTGTGTGTGTGCGCGCGCGTGTGTGTGTGCGTGTGTGTGTGTGTGCGCGTGTGTGCGTGCGTGCGTGTGTGTGGTGTAGTCCGTAGTTTGTATGAGAGAGTATGTGGGAGTCTGCCCGTAGAATAACAAATGCCTGTTATTCATTGTGAGTGCAGTGGTTATTGTTGATTGATGCATTTTAATCTGTTATTTCTGTGTGTAAGCAGCTCATTTTGGAATGAGGTAAAATTGATTCTGTCACGTTTGCTTTTGTTGTGTTTTTGGGTTTGTTGTGAAACTGAGCGTGTGGGGTTTTAAACACTTTGGCTAACGGAGAGAGAGAGGGAGAAGCTCAGAGTCCGTGCCGGGCCCTGCCGGGCGGGTCAGGTTCCCTTCACACTCTGTCTGTGTTATGTCAGTGTTGTGCTTTATGTCTGGGCTTCTGCTCGTTTGTGCCCAATGCTGCATTTATGAAATTACATCTACAGGCCTCTGGTCGCTTTGGCTCGTGCATCGCAAATTACGCTAATGCAAAAAATGCATCCCCCTGGACGTAAAAAGCCGTTTGTGACACGACACGGAGCTCGTGCTGTCGCCCTCCTAACCGCCTCCTCCGATTGGTCGAATCTGGCTTAGTCACAATGGCACAGTGAGGACATGCTGGAATAAGCCCTGGCATCAGACGGCTGCGTTCAGGCCGACCGGTCCGCAAGCAGCGCTTTGCATATCTACATTTGTCCTGGGCTTTTACAGGCTGTGTGATTTATGACGTCCTGTCAGACATGAACCGGCAGCACTGGCAGGGTTCACAGACTGTCCATCGTGCCAAGCACAGCCGCTGCCGCAATATTTAGACACACATACACCCAGATCATTACTGCCGCCAAAATAAAGGAAACACCACCATGACATGTCTTAAGAAGACCCGGGACCTGTAAGACCAGTAAGACCTGTAAGACCAGTACGAGAGCCTTCAGTGTGCCTTGGCATAGGTTCTGTTTGTGTCTAGAACTCTGCCGGAAGGATGCGAATGCAAAATTCCGTTATTTGGCATTTTGTTGATGGTGGTGTAAATTCTGTCCCAGGTCCCGCTCTGGAATGTGTCCGGAGTGCTGGGTTGGGTGGAGGTCTGGTGATGGAGACGGCTCTGGCGTGTGGTTTACTTCATCTTCACTTTCATCAAAACACTGACCGTTCAGAATGACTGTGCGTGTTCTGGAGTTTGCCTTGTCCTCTAAGCACGCCCAGGAAATGCACCTTGCACTGTAACCGAGCTTCCAGAATCCTCCGTCAGCAAACACAGGCCCGTAGGTTTCACACACAAGCCTGTTCACACGCTGAGAACAGAGTGAAGGATGGTTTGAGTGGTGTTTTTTTTTTTTCTCTCTCTCTCTCAGGGATTTGTACACTGCAACAAATGTAATGTACGTGTGGATTCCTGTGTGCAGTCACGTGATGTAGAGTTGCTTGTCTGTTTTGCCATTTGCTATCTTGAACCATGCCCAGACATGAGGTTTGAGGAGCATAAGCTCCTCCCAGGGACGGTTGGCTCCGGTTTGCGTCACTTCTCTTTGAGCAGTCTTTGCTCCTGCTTGACACACATCTGCTTCAAATGCACTGAGAGCTCCTTTTTCATCCACATCATCCCAAATAACCTGCCCAGCACGTTCCTGCCTGATCCTAAACATGGTGGGAAGTGAGTTCTTTAATTAACTGTCACCTGTTGTCAGTGTGCTCTGTGTTCCTCGTTTTCTCTGGTGTTGCCTGTATTCTGATACTTAGCTGTACCACACTGGGCTGTTTCATTAGGCTGCAGTGAATACTCCATTCAAAGCAGTCACACAGCCTTCTTAAAATACATAGCCTTATATACTCAAATAGTCCTTTTAAAATACTCATATAGACTCATTAAAATACTCATATAGGCCTATTAATATACTCACACAGCCCAATTATAATACTCACATTGCCCTATTAAAATACTCTTATAGTCTTATTAAAATACTCAAATAATCCTATTAAAATACTCACATAGTTCTTAAAAGACACACACACACTAAGCATTAATGCAAGATCTCACCTTATTCTAATGTTCAAATGCATCTGCAGGTGTGTGTGTGTGTGTGTGTGTGTGTGTGTGTGTGAAAGACTGTGGTTGTTAGCGGGGAAGCTGGCCTGGCCTGGGGTCCTGTCAGAACAGTGGTCAGATCAGAGCCTGAATTCTCACGCCTACCCAGCTCTCCGGACTGGAGCGAGGCACGTTGCCATGGAGATTACCCTTGACCATGCAGAGCAGACCTCATTGACCCTACTGTCTTAAATGAAACGCAGAAGAGTTGTGTAATTAGTGCCGTGTGGATTTGTGTTTTTCGGGTTTGGCCATGTGCATGAAGGAGGTATGTCCAGCCTCAGTGTGAAGTGATGAGCTTAAGGAACCGTTGAGTTTCTAGAACAGATACGCTGGGAACACACTATGTAACTAGACCTCTGTGTGTTTATAGAATAAAATATACATTCATTATTTTGGGTCCCTGGTATTCTGAGAGGCATTTCATTTAAAATACTGTGTTGGCCGTAAAAAAAAAATCTTTAGCTTCATTTGACAAAGAGGCTTATGTCCCACTGTACTCAGCATTAGAAGAATTACTGCATAGAGAGGATGACAGTGAAATTCCCAAATCCTTTCCGGAACACTGCCTGTCACAGTCACCTCTATTCCGACGCCAAGGCTCTGACTCCACGCTCTGTTCTCTCATATCATCAGAGCAGACACCTTCCTAATAGAACTGACAGCGCCTGGCTAGTAACGCAGGCCTAATGAAGGCTTCCCACACACACACACACACACACACACACACACACACACACACAAACATACAGGCACACAAACATACACACACACACACAGACACTCACACAGGACTAGGGAGATTTGGTGGCATGGTGTTGATGTGCGGTAATAAATGAATGACTGTCCTTTGAGACGTGAGGCCCAGAGAGAGAGAGACAGAGAGACAGAAAGAGAGACAGAGGGGACCCTGCCCAGACGTTTTCCCACATTAGTCTGTGTCTGGTCTGGAGTGGAGGCCCCAGCAGATGGACCCCTCTGTTAGCACCTGGCATCCGCGTCCAGACCCTATTGTCTCGTCTGAGCGCTAATCTGACTCGCGTATACTTCAGTCTGCATTTCATTTCACCCAGAGCCGGTCGTGACACAGGCCAGAAACCCAGACAGATGAAGTCTGAGAGGATTTGGCCAAATAAATGCAAAGCCCATGACTCTGACTGCCACCATCTCTGGCTGCCATGTTCTCCACAAGCAGCACTGCTAGTGCTGCTAATGCTGCTTCGCTTTCACAGTTCCTGTTCTGTATCTGTATCTGTGCTGTGTGCGTGTGTGTGTGTGTGTGTGTGTGTGTGTCTGTGTGTGTGTGTGTGTGCGGCTGACAACACCATCACAGCCACTGCTAAATATTATGACTAGAATGAAGCCATAATTCATGCCGTTTACCGAAGTGTGTGTTGAGGAGTGTGTGTTGGGAAGGGGAGTGGGTATTCAGTGAGTGTGTAAGTGGAGTTTCAGACGTGACAAAGCCGTGGTGTGTTCAGAGAGTGCTCAGTGACTCTGGTTGTGCAGGGCTGGAGTGTAGCCTTGGAGGACCCTGCTAGGTCCGAACACAAAGACCGACCGAAGGACGCTGAGCGGTTTGGCATGAGGGGATTTCCTCTTTGTTTTTATGTTGAGTTTAAAACAGGATATCACATTCTGTTGGTCAGAAAAGAAAAGATATTTCAATTTACCATCTCACTTTACCAAGTAAAAAGCTTTCTGATTGTGCAACATGTTTCTGCACTTCTGGCCTGACTCATTTTTAGTGGCCTTTCAAAAACATCTTGTACACAAACAAACAAACAAACAAACAAATAAACATGATGCTCTATCAAGGCCTTTTATATATCAGCAAACATCACCCCCACACCATGTCTCCGTCTGCTCTGACCAGTGTCACACAATGACAACATTTACTCTGTCCAGTGTTAGATTTTTACAGTGACATTTCCTCTGTCCAGTGTTAGATTTTTACGATAACATTTCCTCTATCCGGTGTTAGATTCTTACAATAACATTTCCTCTGTCCAGTGTTAGATTAAAGATGTTTACAATAACATTTCCTCAGATTTAGATATTTAAAGTAATGCTTCCAGTGACTAGTTTTAGACATTTACAGTAATGTTTCCTCTGACCAGTGTTAGATTTTTACAGTAACTCTGGCTAGCATTAGATTTCCTCTGACCAGTGTTAGACGTTTATACTAACGCCTGTACTTGTGGGTTCTTTGCTCTGTGTGACACTGGCTGTATAGAGTGTGTGTGTGTGATCTTGGGCTGTATAGAGTGTGTGTGTGTGATCTTGGGCTGTATAGAGTGTGTGTGTGTGATCTTGGGCTGTATAGAGGTTGTGTGTGATCTTGGGCTGTATAGAGTGTGTGTGTGTGATCTTGGGCTGTATAGAGGTTGTGTGTGATCTTGGGCTGTATAGAGTTTGTGTGTGTGATCTTGGGCTGTATAGAGTGTGTGTGTGTGATCTTGGGCTGTATAGAGTGTGTGTGTGTGATCTTGGGCTGTATAGAGTGTGTGTGTGTGTGATCTTGGGCTGTATAGAGGTTGTGTGTGATCTTGGGCTGTATAGAGTTTGTGTGTGTGATCTTGGGCTGTATAGAGTGTGTGTGTGTGATCTTGTTCTGTATAGAGTTTGTGTGTGTGATCTTGGGCTGTATAGAGTGTGTGTGTGTGTGATCTTGTTCTGTATAGAGTTTGTGTGCGGTTGGTTAAAGAACCTGGAGAATTTGTATGTCATGAAAATGAATATCCTCTGTACAGCAGCCATGCTGCCTGTTATTTTAACAGTGATGTCTCTGTTTGCTCTGTTCACTTCACTCCTGTGTTGTTTTGATAGATGTTGTGATTTGCATGGTGGTGATGCTGGAGTTGACATGCCTTTAAAGCACAAATACTTATTTCAGTGTTTTCCCCCTTCACCTTAAAAACAAAAAAAAAAACCCAAACAAACAAAAAATGTCAATCATTTCCCCACTGAACTTAGGAATTCTGAGTGTGGTAGCTTAGCAACTGTGTCTGACCCATGCAGTGAAAAAACAAAAACAATCAAAAAACAAACAAACAAAAAAAGCCACTTCTATCAGATGTGTGAGAGTCCGGTTTTCCCTAAGCTCAGTGTCTAACAGGCCTTGTTATCATAATCATCTCACACGCGGCAGTTAAAACGTTTTTAAAAACACATTAGAAACGTTTCTGGAAGAAAGGGGCGGTGGAGAGTCTCACTTACGGGCCCGGATAAAACGCAGTGTTGGATTTGATGTACGTATATTTTTGCTACTCAGAAATGATTAAAATTATGGTGTAATTGTTTAATACTTCCCAGATATCTAACGTAAAAAAAAAAACAGCATAAGCCACCGCACACGTGCCGCTCATTGGCATGTTACACACAAAACGTGTGTCTGGGCTATTAACGCATAGCTCCTTCACATGTTGTTTTTCACCAATTTACGCTTAATGCTAATCATCTAAACAGCCTGATAACAAGCTAAAATCCATAGACGGTGACGAACGTAAACATATGTTTACGGTGAAGGTTATTTGTTTATTTTAAGCACAGACAGACTAACATTCATGTCTCGTGAGCTTTGCATCCGTGACGCTTCAGGGGTGAGGGTATGCTGTCAGATATAGCCGGCCTGCGCTCTCATCCGCGCCACATCCTGAACAGACGGCTGATTTCTCTGTCACACAGGCGCTCGCGCTGGAACCCAAACAGCAACCGCTTGATTTTGATCACGTAGCAGATAAAATTCTGCACTTTCTACATTATTTTTCTTTCTTTCTGTGTGATGCCATTATTATTCAACTCTTTCGAATCTGCACGGATAATTATGTTTTATAATAAGTAATATAATCCTCCAATTTCGGCTGACCTGCTAGATGAGGTCTTCTGCATCGTTTTTGTTTTGAAATATGCGAAATTATTTTCGAATGGAATTCCATTCGATCTGGATTTAAGAAGTTTGTGATACTGAGGCCGTGTGTGAGCTCATGTCAAGCTTTTTCTCACGACACTGTTTCGTTAAAGAAGTCTGTGCGACCCCATCACACTCATATTACAATGCAAATGCTCCTGAATTTCTATATGGCGTCAAAAGCGCCATCTCTGAAGCTGCCGCGAGTCAACGCGCCAGTTAGCAAATTTCTTTTGTAGCAAAGTCATGTCGGTTAAGTCGGGATTTGAAATAACAGCTGGAATCGCAAATTAATTTCACCCTAAATCACTCGCTAATTATGGTTTGTCAATTTACAAATGAAAATAATGTTATTCAGGAGAGACATTCTGTCCCAATTTTATTTACAGCCGTTGTAGTAGCCTATTTCTCTCACAGGGAGAGAACTTTTCATCAGGTAGCCGAAGAACGGTTTAATAACATCGAATAATGAAACCTTTTTTCCTCCTACATATTATTTTAACTCTTACACACTCACAGTCTTGTGTGGCTGAAACGTCGGGCCTGTAGTTGTTTTTTTTCCCGGGAATATTCGTGTTCTGATCAGCGCTGTATTGTGATAATGCTTCAAATGAGAGCAATAAAGGGACGGGCGGTGTTTTCAGCACCGTTTTATCTTAGCATTATTTTTTTCGGGGTCAAATAAAAGACTAACAGGATCTGATACACGTCCTCTCAATTTGTAAAGCAGGGGAAAAACAAACTGTATGGCTGTAATATTATTATTATTTTCTATTATTATTATTATTTTTTTTTTTAGATTTTTTGGTTTAATAGGCTGATCTTTAATATCTGTATCTCGTTTGAGTGGCTGTTTTTTTGTTTGTTCTTGATTTGTTTTTTGTTGTTGTTGTTGTTTTTGTTCCTAAAATCTAAATCTTTGTATTTAACAGCAGACAAAGGGAGGGCTGAGGTGAACTTGAATTTTGGACGTCCTCAGTCTGTCACTGATGTGTATTTGTGTGGGTGTGGGTGTTGAAGGGGATAGACAGAGAGTAAAAGGGAGAGAGAGAAGACCATGTGAGAGAGAAATGTGTTACAGTGTAGAGAAGACCATGTCATAATTATAGACTCTTCTCTTGCTGCCTTACCATCAATGTTCTACTGTAAACACACGTGTTTAAAAAAATACTCAAACTCTTTTTTTAACGAACGTTCACTCTGTCCAAATAAAATTAAAAACAAAATCATGTTACAAATATGTAACAAAATTTAAAGACAGCAAAAATATTGATTTTGTATTTATCTTTTGATGTGTGCGTGTGTGTGTGTGTTATATATGTGTGTGTGTGTTATATAGTATTGAAACAGAGGTCTGTAATGTGCTGTTGTTTTGTGGCTGTTGTCTTGTAGGACACTGGGTTAGAAGTCTGACTGAAAGGAACTAGCCAATGAGAGATCATCCTCCGGTCACGTGACCAGCATGCTCAGGTAGGAGTTCCGGTTGCCACAGTGTGTTTGGTGTTGCCTCAGAGATGCCTGTTCACGTTACGCTCCACATTAAAACACCACACAGACCCGGTGTAGAATGTCAAAACTGAATGAAAATCTGGACATTAATATCAACAACGACCAAAGCACAGTTGACTCTGTCTTTGACTGTTTAAGTACAAATAATGCCAAGTGTGTATTCCATGTTTAACTGATACGTATTTTAAAAAACGAATATTTTCTATATCCATATTTTCAGTCATGATATATTAGAAAAATGAGTGCAGTTTGAATTGTTTAATTGCTGTTGCTGTTTGGTAGATTTTTTTGGATGGTGGTTTAATTTTTTTTTTAAATCTTTTTAAAATTGGGACTTGTTCAGTCAGAAATCATTTTCCTGTATAACCTGACATAAATCATAAAATCACTATAGCGATGCTTAAAATGCCAGTGTCACCAGCCAATCAGAACAAAGCTTGTTACAACATCAGAATGAAATTTATGAGTTCTAGAATGCACGTTTATGTCTGCTGCTGTTTCTCAGAGCAAACCAGCCAAATGAAAATCCCTCTGAATGCTTGGCCACATTCCTACCTGTTCACACAGGTGCTTTAATTGAACAGCGGTCTGGTTTGAGCACGGTCACCAGTGGTGCACTGTTTACAAGTCGAGTTTTTTTTTTTAACCATAAAACAACTCTACAGGTGAGTGTTTGATTCAGGATAAAACCCAGTATCACCACAACACTCTCCCACCATGTCTGTCTGTGGACGATAACTGTTAGAGTCATGTAACTGACTTACCACAGCCAGTGGGTATACCCACACCAGCGTCTGAGGAGTCTTTTTTTAGACAGGAAGACGAAGATGAAGAGGAAGAGGAAGATGAAAGGATGTTAAAGTGATAAGACTTCACCTCCAGACCACAGTTTTCTCAGACTAAAGCCCCGTGAGAAAACCTTGCTTCTGTGGTTGCGTTCTACACAGACACAAGACAACCCAGACCCACAGCAGGATCATCAGGGCTGTAATGTGTGTCTCTACAGCCTGGTTTAGGACTAGTCTAAAGTCTGTGTGGTCTGGTTTTTTAAAAATTTTTTCTGTGAGAATTTAAGCCCAGATCTCATGGTTCTGGTTCTGACCCTGTGTAGCCCCCACCCCAGTGCCCCTGTATCTCTCCACACCTCTTCAGAATCTCTCCCCTTTCTCTCTTCTCCTCAAAACAGTCTGATCCAGTTTGTCTGCTGACTTGCTTTTAGGCAGTTGCACAGAGGGCAGGCAGACTGTAATCTATATTCTAATGCCTTTGTCCTGGCTCCTTTTCCTATTAAAGTACTGCAGGTTTCTCAGGCTGTGTTTGTGTGTGTGTGTGCAGGCTTCTCCCTCTCTCTCTCTCTCTCTCTCTCTCTCTCTCTGTTCAAGACCAAGTCAGAGTTCAGCATCACCTTGTTTAGTCGGCCTTTGTTTACTCTGGTGGTCTTGCTGAATGGAGGGGTAGGAGGGGGGTGTCAGCATTCCCACCCCCCACCCCAGCAGTGAACTTTAATTCTCCAAACACACATGCACAGAGGAGGGAAGCAGACCAGCTTTCTTGGTCTTTCCCTGTTCTTTCTCTTGATTTCATGTGAAGGTTGTAATTTATGGAAATACAAATGAATATAATCATTGTGAATTGTGCGCTGTAGAAGTGTGGAATAAGAATGTTTAATATGTGTATAGAGCTGAAAGACAGGAGCTCCTCTGTGCAGTCATCCAGAAACACCATGCATTATACAGTCTGTCCCATACACTGTCTTTACACTGACTGCACCAAACAGAACAGAATGACACAACTCTGGAGTGGATCTGCTCTCAACAAGCAAAGCTCTTTATCAAAGGGAGAGAGAGAGAGAGAGAGAGAGAAAGAGAGAGAGAGGGAAAGGGAGAGAGAGAGAGAGAGAGAGAGAGAGAGAGAGAGAGAGAGAAAGAGAGAGAGAGAGGGAGAGAGAGAGAGAGAGAGAGCGAGAGAGCTGGGTGTTGTGGGGTAGCAGTAGTGTGGCCCTCAGGAGGTGCTGAAGTGAACTGGAGAATCAGAGAGAGAGGATCAGAGGAGAATCCAGAACCCTGTGGCAATTCTCCGTGCTGTCCTCACACCTTTCACCCCCTATAACCTCCATCCTGCTCCCTCTCCTCCTTTCATTTCTGTTTCACTATTTCAGATCAGTACTCAATACTATGTAAGGAGGATGGACAGATCAATGAAAAGCAGAATTTTTGATGAGGGGAAGGTGGCAACATCACTGAAGCATTCTCTCCATGAGAGAAACAGACACCTGACATAACAGCCTTTACACGTCTCTCTGTCTCTCTTCCCCTTCTCCTTTCCTTTATTTGGCCATCAGATACGCTGAGAGTGACAGATATTTTATGTAAAGTGTGAATGTCTGACACACACGTATATTTAGAAACACACACACACACACACACACACACACACACACACACACACACACACACACACACAGAAAGACCTGCTCTGAAAAGAAGGAGTCAGATTTATTTTTGACCTGGATAGAGAATATGTGTCAGAGTAAAATAATGCTGGCTCTAGTTTTATAAAACGGACAGATATGAAATGGTATGACGATACGTCGATAGGACGACATGACGACATGACACATTCAACCGTTGCCTGAACGGAGCCAAACACACACCCTTATTCTGCTGGCGCTCTGCCAACATTAAACACCTCACTGTATATTTAACGAAAGGAAAAATGTTTGTGGCTGGAGATTATTCCATCTTCCAGTTAAATTTCTGTGAAATAGCTTTGGTTTGTAGTATGGTTTGTCTGAAAGCTGAAACAGAGAGTTAAAAATTTCAGGGAGTTATAGATTTGGTAAAGTAAACATCTCTTTGTGAATGTTGTTATGAAATTGATTGAAAGGCACTGATCTCTGAGATGAATACACATAGGAAAGGAGTGAGTGTGAGTAAAGGAGGAGTGAATGTGAATAGAGGAGGAGTGAGTGTGAGTAGAGGAGGAGTGAATGTGAGTAGAGGAGGAGTGAGTGTGAGGAAAGGAGGAGTGAGTGTGAGGAAAGGAGGAGTGAATGTGAGTAGAGGAGGAGTGAGTGTGAAGAAAGGAGGAGTGAACATGTGTAAAGGAGGAGTGGGCATGAGTACAGGAGGGGTGAGTGTGAGTACAGGAGGAGTGAGTGTGAGTAGAGGAGGAGTGAGTGTGAGGAAAGGAGGAGTGAGTGTGAGGAAAGGAGGAGTGAATGTGAGTAGAGGAGGAGTGAGTGTGAAGAAAGGAGGAGTGAACATGTGTAAAGGAGGAGTGGGCATGAGTACAGGAGGGGTGAGTGTGAGTACAGGAGGAGTGAGTGTGAGTACAGGAGGAGTGAGTGTGAGGAAAGGAGGAGTGAACATGTGTAAAGGAGGAGTGGGCATGAGTACAGGAGGGGTGAGTGTGAGTACAGGAGGAGTGAGTGTGAGTAATGGAGTATAATGTTTATATAAATGAGCATTAAAGCTTCAGGGAAAGAATTTTGTGTCTTTTTTTGAAAAATAAGAATTTAGTCTCTCATTTTGAAAGATGATAATTTTGTCGTTTTTTTTTTGGAACGATGAGAATTTCGTCTCTTTTTTCGTTCGTTTGTTTGAAAGATGAATGATGTTCTGAATGTACAGGAGAAAAATGGTTTTAGTAGCAGCTGCTTCATATGTTAACGTGTCCGAATTAACGCGTCTGAGACAGAACTGATCTCCGCACTATGACAACAACAGAGTAAGAAAACCAAAGGGGGGGGGGGGGGCTGTCTCTGAAAGGCAGCTGGCTGAATAGACTGACGAAGTGTGTGTGTGTGTGTGTGTGTGTTTTTGGGGGGGCCAGGGCCTCTGTTGATTCAATGCGATGTCCAGAGGAGCAGCTGTGAAG
>NC_044503.1:1585816-1590816 GCF_902362185.1 Chanos chanos | reverse complement strand
TTCAGTACCATTTCCCCGTTTAAATACAGTGGTGTTTAATTCAGTATCATTCAGTACGGATTCCCTGTTTAAATACAGTGGTGTTTAATTCAGTATCATTCAGTACCATTTCCCTGTTTAAATACAGTGGTGTTTAATTCAGTATCATTCAGTACGGATTCCCTGTTTAAATACAGTGGTGTTTAATTCAGTATCATTCAGTACCGTTTCCCTGTTTAAATACAGTGGTGTTTAATTCAGTGCTGTTTCCCTGTTTAAAAACAGCGGTGTTTAATTCAGTATCATTCAGTACCGTTTCCCTGTTTAAATACAGTGGTGTTTAATTCAGTATCATTCAGTACTATTTCCCTGTTTAAAAACAGCGGTGTTTAATTCAGTATCATTCAGTACCGTTTCCCTGTTTAAATACAGTGGTGTTTAATTCAGTATCATTCAGTACTATTTCCCTGTTTAAATACAGTGGTGTTTAATTCAGTATCATTCAGTACGGATTCCCCTGTTTAAATACAGTGGTGTTTAATTCAGTATCATTCAGTACCATTTCCCTGTTTAAATACAGTGGTGTTTAATTCAGTATCATTCAGTACGGATTCCCTGTTTAAATACAGTGGTGTTTAATTCAGTATCATTCAGTACCGTTTCCCTGTTTAAATACAGTGGTGTTTAATTCAGTATCATTCAGTACGGATTCCCTGTTTAAATACAGTGGTGTTTAATTCAGTATCATTCAGTACCATTCCCCTGTTTAAATACAGCGGTGTTTAATTCAGTACTGTTTCCCTGTTTAAATACAGTGGTGTTTAATTCAGTATCATTCAGTACCGTTTCCCTGTTTAAATACAGTGGTGTTTAATTCAGTATCATTCAGTACTGTTTCCCTGTTTAAATACAGTGGTGTTTAATTCAGTACTGTTTCCCTGTTTAAATACAGTGGTGTTTAATTCAGTATCATTCAGTACCGTTTCCCTGTTTAAATACAGTGGTGTTTAATTCAGTATCATTCAGTACTGTTTCCCTGTTTAAATACAGTGGTGTTTAATTCAGTACTGTTTCCCTGTTTAAATACAGTGGTGTTTAATTCAGTATCATTCAGTACCGTTTCCCTGTTTAAATACAGTGGTGTTTAATTCAGTATCATTCAGTACCATTCCCCTGTTTAAATACAGCGGTGTTTAATTCAGTACTGTTTCCCTGTTTAAATACAGTGGTGTTTAATTCAGTATCATTCAGTACCGTTTCCCTGTTTAAATACAGTGGTGTTTAATTCAGTGCTGTTTCCCTGTTTAAAAACAGCGGTGTTTAATTCAGTATCATTCAGTACCGTTTCCCTGTTTAAATACAGTGGTGTTTAATTCAGTATCATTCAGTACTATTTCCCTGTTTAAATACAGTGGTGTTTAATTCAGTATCATTCAGTACGGATTCCCTGTTTAAATACAGTGGTGTTTAATTCAGTATCGTTTCCCTGTTTAAATACAGTGATGTTTAATTCAGTATCATTCAGTACCATTCCCCTGTTTAAATACAGCGGTGTTTAATTCAGTACTGTTTCCCTGTTTAAATACTTTGGTGTTTAATTCAGTATCATTTAGTACCGTTTCCCTGTTTAAATACAGTGGTGTTTAATTCAGTATCATTCAGTACTGTTTCCCTGTTTAAATACAGTGGTGTTTAATTCAGTATCATTCAGTACCATTCCCCTGTTTAAATACAGTGGTGTTTAATTCAGTGCTGTTTCCCTGTTTAAAAACAGTGGTGTTTAATTCAGTATCATTTAGTACCGTTTCCCTGTGTAAATACAGTGGTGTTTAATTCAGTATCATTCAGTACTGTTTCCCTGTTTAAATACAGTGGTGTTTAATTCAGTATCATTCAGTACCATTCCCCTGTTTAAATACAGTGGTGTTTAATTCAGTACCGTTTCCCTGTTTAAAAACAGTGGTGTTTAATTCAGTATCATTCAGTACCGTTTCCCTGTTTAAATAAAGTGGTGTTTAATTCAGTATCGTTTCCCTGTTTAAATACAGTGGTGTTTAATTCAGTATTGTTCAGTATCGTTTCCCTGTTTAAATACAGTGGTGTTTAATTCAGTATCATTCAGTACTGTTTTCCTGTTTAAATACAGTGGCGTTTAATTCAGTATCGTTTCCCTGTTTAAATACAGTGGTGTTTAATTCAGTATCATTCAGTACCATTTCCCTGTTTAAATACAGTGGTGTTTAATTCAGTATCGTTCAGTATCGTTTCCCTGTTTAAATACAGTGGTGTTTAATTCAGTACCGTTTCCCTGTTTAAATACAGTGGTGTTTAATTCAGTATCGTTCAGTATCGTTTCCCTGTTTAAATACAGTGGTGTTTAATTCAGTGCTGTTTCCCTGTTTAAATACAGTGGTGTTTAATTCAGTATCGTTTCCCTGTTTAAATACAGTGGTGTTTAATTCAGTATCATTCAGTACCGTTTCCCTGTTTAAATACAGTGGTGTTTAATTCAGTATCGTTCAGTATTGTTTCCCTGTTTAAATACAGTGGTGTTTAATTCAGTGCTGTTTCCCTGTTTAAATACAGTGGTGTTTAATTCAGTATCGTTTCCCTGTTTAAATACAGTGGTGTTTAATTCAGTACCATTTCCCTGTGGTCACAGTACTATCCCCTCTTGTGTGTTTGGCTCCATGTATTTGGTTCTGTGTGTTTGGTTCTGTTTGTTTTGTGTGAGTAATTCTGCGTCTCTCGCATCTTTGGTTCTGCGTCTCTTCCGTGTTTGATTCGGTGTCTCTCCCGTGTTTGGTTCTGTGTGTCTTGCGTGTGATTGGCTCTGTGCTTGTGGAGGAAAATTCGGTTGGAGAGCCACAGAGATCAGACAGGGGCTCAAACAGTTCAGGACACAATGCAAAACTGACGTCCTCACATCTCTCTCTTTCTCTTTCTTATTCTCTCTCCCTCACTCTCTCTCCCTCTCTCGTGCTCTATCATTTTGTTCCCCTGTTCTCTGTGAGCATGAGGAAGGCATGTCCTGCCTGCCTCTCGACCCTAGTCCACAGAAATCTGCTCTCTCATTGGTCCATTTCTCTCATTTGTCCCGCCTCCTTCCCTTCATGCTATACTTCGGCATTTGGCTGCTCCAGTAATATTTATAGCATAATATTCTTTCTCTCTCTCCCTCTCTCTCCATCTCTCTCTCTCTCTCTCCATCTCTCTCTCTCCATCTCTCTCTCTCTCTCTCTCTCTCTCTCTCTCCCCCACGCTCTCCCTCCCTCTCTCCTTTTTGTTTTTCTTTCTTTTTTTTTTTCTCACAAGTCCAATGCCATGGGGCAAAATCAGCGCCCCTCCTCCTCCTCCTCCTGTTTTACCCAAACCTCCAGCCTCGCCCTGTCCTCCCTTTTTCGGAGCTGTCAGAGAGACAAACGCACTCCTCTCTCTTTTTTCTCCCCTTTCAGCTCTCCAGTCCCCGTCCGTCCGTCCCGCTGCGGGGACACAATGCCCGTGGCTTTCTCCCATGGCACTGGAGTGCTGCTCCTGAGCGAACACTGCTCCTGAATGCAGGAGAGCCCATTGTCCTCCGTCTGAGAGGAGTTAACACCCATGTCGGAGCCTTCTCAATGCTCCTATTGTGTCTGAGACACGCACAGCACACACCCCTCCAGCCCCCCCCCACGCCCCCGCCCCCCGCCCCCAGCCTACGCCCCCTCTTCACTCTCCCCTCTTCAACACCCCTAATGTCCCAACTATAGCCCCCTCTGTCCTCCCCCCAAAAAGCTCTCCCCCCTCCTCTCTCTTTTCCTCGCTCTCACTCAGAGAAATCCTTCTTTGACAAAATTGCTCCTCAACTTTTTCCCCAACTTCATCTCTTCATTTCGGCTTAGACGTTAGATGTGCGTCATTTTTTCTGCATTTCATAAAGAGACAGAGAGCAAGAGAGAGACAGAGAGAGAGAGAGAGAGAGAGAGAGAGAAAGAGGTGTTGGTGTGTTGAGGGGTGAGACAGGGGGTGTTCGGTGGCTGAATTGGTTCCCAGTTTGAGGGACACAATGGGCCAGTGAGGCCGTGCTGGAATGTCAGTTAGTTCCCATTAGCATGAGAAGAGAGACTCTGAAATCATTTGAATAATTTGAAACAACACACACAAAGAAAAAGAAGAAGTTGGAGGAGAGGCAGGTTTGAGAGTTGTCTGACTTTGTGAGCCAAGTATCATTTTGTCTCTCTGTGTTTTTTTATCTTTATTTGAGATGTGTCAGAAAAGGTAAGACAGGTGAGCCACCGTCTCCGCACTGTGCAAGAGAAAACGTCAACACTGCTGTGGCTTTATAAGTGTACTTGGCAGACAGTTTTCTCTCTCTCTGTCTCTCTCTCTCTCTCTCTCTCTCTCTCTCTCTCAGTGAGACACTCCTAACTCAAAACCCTCTCTGCTTTAGGCTGTTTTGTCAGTTAGGGTGAGGAGGTTCACATTACGCAGTCTGAACGCATGCCAAAGCACTCACCCTCCACCGCTTCCTGATCAAAGACCCCGACTGCCACTGTAAATGGGCAAAACACTGAAAGTTAAACTGAACTTGTTGTTTCTCTCTCTCTCTCTCCCTCTCTCTCTCTCTCTTTCTCTCTCTCTCTCTTTCTCTCTCTTTCTCTCTGTTTTTAGGCAGAACAGAACAGAAGGAGGGAGTGGGTGTAGGGTGGATAGAGGAGCAGGAGAACACAGCTGTGTTTCGCCCGTGGGCTCCTCTCCACCTCTCCTCCCGCGGCCAAGCGCTCCATCTCTCTCCGTCTTTCTCCATCTCGGGGTCTCGCGGAGACGGCAGGGGCCAGCCAGGGAGCGTCGGAGTGGGCAGGCGAGGCGCGCTGCGAGGCCCGGCGGCGATGAGCTCCAGCGAGGAGAGGAGAGAGTGGAATCAATACAGAGGAGAGCCAGGCCATCAAGGCCCCCAGCCCTGCGGCTCCAGCACCCCCAGAGCCCTGGTCTCTCCCTCAGCCTGGACCCAGTCAACAAACCACAGCCTGTGAGAAGGCCGC
>NC_044503.1:1578316-1580816 GCF_902362185.1 Chanos chanos | reverse complement strand
TTGGTGGAGGAGGAGTTTGAGTGAGAGTTTGGTGGTGGTGGAGTGTTTGGGGAGTTTGAGTGAGAGTTTGGTGGTGGTGGAGTGTTTGAGGAGTTTGAGTGAGAGTTTGGTGGTGGTGGAGTGTTTGGGGAGTTTGAGTGAGAGTTTGGTGGTGGTGATGGAGTGTGTGGGGAGTTTGAGTGAGAGTTTGGTGGTGGTGGAGTGTTTGGGGAGTTTGAGTGAGAGTTTGGTGGTGGTGGTGGAGTGTTTGGGGAGTTTGAGTGAGAGTTTGGTGGTGGTGGAGTGTTTGAGGAGTTTGAGTGAGAGTTTGGTGGTGGTGGAGTGTTTGGGGAGTTTGAGTGAGAGTTTGGTGTTGGTGATGGAGTGTGTGGGGAGTTTGAGTGAGAGTTTGGTGGTGGTAGAGGGTGTGACCGTGTTGTACGGTTTTGGAGGAAGTAGCAGCTCTGATTCTGGTCCTCTCAGGCTGACATGGAATTTTACACTGTCAGCGTTATCAGTCGCTGTTTATTTGTTTGTTTGCTTACTACTCCATGATGATGTTTTAATATCAGTTTATAAATGATTTTTTTTTTCCAGAGGTCTTAAATTGACAAAATCTACTCTGGACCAGGGCACGTATGGCCTCAGAGACAGACAGAGAAAGAGAGAGAGAGAGAGAGAGAGAGAGAGAGAGAGAGAGAGAGTAAACGGCTCGTTTTAAAATTCAGTTGACCTGCACTGATTACATTCGGAGGAAAAACATTTAGCCGTTTATCCAAGTTACTGATTATGTTATCACACACACACACACACACACTCACACACACACACACACACACACACACACACACACACACACACACACACACACTGCTCAGCACAGAGTGTTCAGAACAGAATGATGAAGCAAGAATATAGAATGTGAAGTGGAGTGTGTGAGTGTGTGTGTGAGTATGTGTGAGTGTGTGTGTGTGTGTGTGTGTGTGTGTGTGTGTGTGAGTGAGTGAGAGTGTGTGTGTGAGTGTGTGTGTGTGTGTGTGTGTATGAGTGTGTGTGTGTGTGTGTGTGTGTGTGTGTGCATGTGTGTGTGTGTGTGTGTGTGTGTGTGAGTGTGTGAGTGTGTGTGTGTGTGTGTGTGTGTGTGTGGGACAGAGAGAGAGATTAAACTGTCGACTCTTTTGCAGAGGCTTGCTCAAGCTCCTTTCTCAGATTTTAGCCTGAATGAAAACGTGATAGGAGTTCTCAACCCGACACACTCACATACTGCCCTGTTTTACACACACACACACACACACACAGTGAGAGAGGGATAGAGCATGTTGATTAGTACTACACACACACACACACACACACACACATACACTGTGTGGGGGTAAAGTCATTCAGTAAATCAGGACCTCGTCTTCACCCATGTGTCTTTGGGCTAGACAGGACAGACCCTTACCCAAATCCCCCCCCCCCCCCCCCCCCCAATAAGGACCGTCCCCCCAGAGACAGGCCTGGGAACGGGCCGACGTCCTGCATATTCACTCGGGCAGCGGCTAGACAGACCAGCTGCTCCATTCTCCCATTCAACGGCAGGTGAAGAAGGACCTCAGAGGTCAAGGCCAGGGCGGGTGTCATCTGATTGGCTGCTTGAGATGTCTGCTCGTCTCAAACAAACGTGTTCTGTTGTCCAGTATGAGACGGTTTGTTGGCGTGACGCACAATACGACCTGTGCTGTGTGTTTGTGCGCGCGTGAGTGTGTCTGTGTGTGTGTGTGTGTGTTTAAAGTGGCATTTTGTTTAAAGTGGCATTTTGGTCAAAACGTTGATGATGATGGGTTTTCTGTCTCTATGGTTTGTACTGATGGTCAGTTTGAAAGTGTAGCCACTGTCGAGTTTCTCTGTAATCTGTAATCTGTGAGGGCCTGGCTCTTTCAGCGGTTTAGTGTGTAATATAGAATCTGTAATGTTAGGGGGTCACTTTATGTAAAGAATGCGTCGTGTAAACTAGGGCTGGGCGATGTCTAACGGATTGGCATATGACGATGTCCACAGTGAAACATCACGATGGATGATGGAAATCCCGAGTTTTCACCTGTAAAGTGCGCTCTTGTTCTGTTTTTTTTCTAAATAAAGGCGTGATCGGGAACAAACTTCATTCTTTTATTTCGATTTATAGTAAAATTTTATTTGTCTTTTATGGCTATTATTACCTAATTCGAAAAAAAGTAATGAATCATTTGAAGTCACTGAAGTCCGGCCAGGTAATTAGCCTAAGCTAGGGTTGGTTCAGATGCAGTGTGGAAAATTAGGATTATAAACAGCCAGGATGTGACAGTAAATCAGTCAGAGTTTCCTCTAGTCATCACAATATTAATAATTCATTGATTATATTTTTCCTAAACATGAAATATTCTCAGTTAAATGTGCAGGGCGAGACATGGTGAAAAGGGTTAAGAACACTATAACGATTTGGAATTATGTGCTGGGCTCAACATCGTGATGACTGGCAGCCATCGGCGATGGACAATGGTGT